>NC_057725.1:63667138-63703529 GCF_004010195.1 Chiloscyllium plagiosum
CAGTATCCCGGTCTCACACAGTATCCGGTCTCACACAGCATCCCGGTCTCACACGGTATCCCACTCTCACACGGTATCCCACTCTCACACGGTATCCCACTCTCTCAGTATCCCAGTTTTGCAGCATGCAGAGTCCAGCCCAACATGATTTTCCAGTGTGTAAAATTTCACCTACTGCTGTGCCCAGTGTCCAATCTCACACTGTCAGGGATTGTTGTCGAATCTGGATGTCAGTCAGCCTCTGCCCCACTTCAGTCACTGTCAGGATCACAGAATAGCTATGATGCAATAGGAGACCATTTGATTCATTGCCTGAGCAGTAACTCTGTAAACGTTTTAACAGTTCCGATCTCCTGACCTTCCCCCAAACCCTGCAAATTGTTTCTACTGGGTCCTGGACTCAGTCTCACTGTATCCAGCGTCAGGCACATTGAATCCTGGATCGATAACATACACTTTATCCTGGGGACAGTTGCATGTACAGCTGAAAAGTTACCAGCAGTTTGCTTGAGTTGCCTTCAGGATTTCAGGGGCGATTCCACGATGCAATTCTCGGATTTACTGCACCTCGGAGACCCTTGGCACGGACATGCACGGGAGCAGATCCTCAGTTTGGTGGCATTGGCAATTTAATTGCGGTCCCGAAACAAGAACACATCACAGTCCGTAACACAGACGCAGGGAGTTGGAGCTGGGGAACTCTCATCCACAAGAGACACACTATCATACCGTAATACACCGAGCAGCAGAGCTGGGGCAGGGTGTAATACACGTAATAGAGGGGCTGTCTAATACTGCAGTACACAGAGCAGCAGGGCTGGGGCAAGGTGTAATACACTTAATAGAGGGGGCTCTCTAATACCGTAATACACAGAGCAGCAGGGCTGGGGCAGGGTGTAATACACGTAATAGAGGGGCTCTCTAATACTGTAATACACCGAGCAGCAGGGCTGGGGCAGGGTGTAATACACTTAATACAGGATGCTCTCTAATACTGTAATACACCGAGCAGCAGGGTGTAATAGACGTAATAGAGGGGGCTCTCTAATACTGTAATACAACATGCAGTACGGCTGGGGCAGGGTGTAATACACTTAATAGAGGGGGCTCTCTAATACTGTAATACAACGTGCAGCAGGGCTGGGGCAGGGTGTAATACCTGTAATAGAGGGGCTTTCTAATACTGTAATACACCGAGCAGCAGGACTGGGGCAGGGTGTAATACACTTAATAGAGGGGGCTCTCTAATACTGTAATACACTGAGCAGCAGGGCTGGGGCAGGGTGTAATACACTTAATAGAGGGGCTTTCTAATACTGTAATACACCGAGCAGCAGGGCTGGGGCAGGGTGTAATACACTTAATAGAGGGGCTTTCTAATACTGTAATACACCGAGCAGCAGGGCTGGGGCAGGGTGTAATACACGTAATAGAGGGTGCTGTCTAATACTGTAATACATCGAGCAGCAGGGCTGCGGCAGAGTATAATGCATGTAATAGAGGGGCTCTCTAATACTATAATACACTGAGCAGCAGGGCTGGGGCAAGGTGTAATACACGTAATAGAGGGACTCTCTAATACTGTAATACATCGAGCAGCAGGGCTGGGGCAAGGTGTAATACACGTAATAGAGGGTCTCTCTAATACTGTAATACAACGTGCAGCAGGGCTGGGGCAGGGTGTAATACACTTAATAGAGGGGGCTCTCTAATACTGTAATACACCGAGCAGCAAGGCTGGGGCAGGGTGTAATACACTTAAGAGAGGTGCTCTCTAATACTGTAATACACCGAGCAGCAGGGCTGGGGCAGGGGGTAATACACTTTATAGAGGGGCTGTCTAATACTGCAGTACACAGAGCAGCAGGGCTGCAGCAGAGTGTAATACCTGTAATAGAGGGGGCTGTCTAATACTGTAATACACCGAGCAGCAGGGCTGGGGCAGGGTGTAATACACGTAATAGAGGGGGCTGTCTAATACTGTAATATACCGAGCAGCAGGGCTGGGGCAGGGTGTAATACACTTAATGGAGGTGCTGTCTAATACTGCAGTACACAAAGCAGCAGGGCTGGGGCAGGGTGTAATACCTGCAATAGAGGCGGCTGTCTAATACTGTAATACACCGAGCAGCAGGGCTGGGGCAGGGTGTAATACATGTAATAGAGGGGGCTGTCTAATACTGTAATACACTGTGCAGCAGGGCTTGTGCAAGGTGTAATACACAAATAGAGGATGCTGTCTCATACTGTAATACACGGAGCAGCAGGGCTGGGGCAGGGTGTAATACATGTAATAGAGGGGCTCTCTAGTACCGTAATACACCGAGCAGCAGAACTAGGGCAGGGTGTAATACATGTAATAGAGAGGCAGGGAGAGGTGTACCGTAATACTGTAATATACCCAGGAACAGGGCTGCAGCAGAGTGTAATACCTGTAATAGAGGGGCTCTCTAATACTGTAATACACTGAGCAGCAGGGCTAGGGCAGGGTGTAACACATGTAATAGAGGGGGCTGTCTAATACTGTAATACACCGAGCAGCAGGAGTAGGGAAGGGTGTAATACATGTAATAGAGGGGGTTGTCTAATACTGTAATACACCGAGCAGCAGGGCTGGGGCAGGGTGTAATACATGTAGTAGAGGGGGAGGGGGTGTACCGTAATACCGTAATATACCCAGGGGCAGGGCTGCGGCACAGTGTGATACATGCAATTGAGGGGCTCTCTAATACTGTAATAGTGCATGCAGCAGGGCTAGGGCAGGGTGTAATACATGTAATAGAGGGGCTGTCTAATACTGTAATACACTGTGCAGCAAGGCTAGGGCAGGGTATATTACATGTAATAGAGGGGCTGTATAATATGTAATACACCATGCAGCAGGGATAGGGCAGGGTGTAATACATGTAATGGGGAGGCAGGGAGAGGTGTACCGTAATACTGTAATATACCCAGGAACAGGGCTGCAGCAGAGTGTAATACCTGTAATAGAGGGGCTCTCTGAAGGTGTACCGTAATACCGTAATATACCCAGGAGCAGGGCTGTGGCACTGTGTGATACATGCAATAGAGGGAATCTCTAATACTGTAATACACCGAGCAGCAGGGCTGGGGCAGGGTGTAATACATGTAATGGGGGGGGAAGGGAGGGGGGAAGGTATACTGTAATACCATAATATACCCAGGAGCAGGGCTGTGGCAGAATGTAATACATGTAATAGATGGGCTCTCTAATAGTGTAATACACCGTGCAGCAGGGCTAGGGCAGGGTGTAATACATGTAATAGTGGGGCTGTGTAATACTGTAATACACCATGCAGCAGGGCTAGGGCAGGGTGTAATACATGTAATAGAGGGGCTGTGTAATACTGTAATACATCGTGCTGCAGGGCTTTGGCAGGGTGTAATACATTTAATAGAGGGGCTGTCTCATACTGTAATACACTGTGCAGGAAGGCTAGGGCAGGGTGTAATACATGTAATGGGGGTGGGGGTGTACTGTAATACTGTAATATACCCAGGAGCAGGGCTGCGGCAGAGTTTAATACATGTAATAGAGGAGGCTCTCTAATACTGCAATACACCGATCTTCAGGGCTAGGGCAGGGTGTAATACATGTAATAGAGGGGCTGTGTAATACTGTAATACATCGTGCTGCAGGGCTCTGGCAGGGTGTAATACATGTAATAGAGGGGCTGTCTCATACTGTAATACACTGTGCAGGATGGCTAGGGCAGGGTGTAATACATGTAATGGGGGTGGGGATGTACTGTAATACTGTAATATACCCAGGAGCAGGGCTGCGGCAGAGTTTAATACATGTAATAGAGGAGGCTCTCTAATACTGCAATACACCGATCTTCAGGGCTAGGGCAGGGTGTAATACATGTAATGTGCGGGGGGGGGGAGGGAGGGGGGAAGGTGTACCGTAATACCGTAATATACCCAGGAGCAGGGCTGTGGCACAGCGTGATACATGCAATAGAGGTGCTCGCGAATACTGTAATACACTGAGCAGCGGGGCTAGGGCAGGGTGTAATACATGTAATAGAGGGGCTCTCTAATACCGTAATACACCGAACAGCAGGTCTAGGGCAGGATGTAATACATGTAATAGAGTGGGGGTGGGTGGGTGTAGAGGTGTATTGTAATACTGCAATGTACCCAGGAGCAGGGCTGCGGCAGAGTGTATTACATGCAATAGAGGGGCTCTCTAATACTGTAATACACCGAGCATCAGGGCTAGGGCAGGGTGTAATACACGTAATAGAGGGGCTGTCTAATACTGTAATACACTGTGCAGCAAGGCTAGGGCAGGGTATAATACATGTAATAGAGGGGCTATCTAATACTGTAATACACCGTGCAGCAGGGCTAGGGCAGGGTGTAATACATGTAATAGAGAGGCTCTCTAATGCCATAATACACCTTGCAGCATTTCTAGGGCAGGGTGTAATAGATATAATGGGAGGGTGGTGGATGGGGTGGGGTGGGGGGGAGGTGTACTGTAATACCGTAATATACCTAGGAGCAGGGCTGCGGCAGAGTGTGATACATGCAATAGAGGGAATCTCTAATACTGTACTACACCGAGCAGCAGGACTGGGGCAGGGTGTAATACATGTAATAGAGCAGCACACTAAGAACCGTAATATGATTAGATTCCCTACAGTATGGAAACAGGCCCTTCAGCCCAACAAATCTACACTGACCCTCCGAAAAGTAGCCTATCCCTCTACTTACCCCTGACTAATGCACCTAACACCATAGGCAATTTAGCATGGCCAATTCACCTACCCTGCACATCTTTGGATTGTGGAAGGAATCTGGAGCACCCAGAGGAAACACAAACAGACACAGGGAGAACGTGCAAACTCCACACAGATAATCACTCGAGGTTGAGATTGAACCCAGGTACTTAGCACTGTGAGGCAGCAATGCTAACCACTGAGCCACCATGCTGCCCACAAAGCAAGGATGGGGCAGGGTATAATACACATAGGAGCATTCGGTGTATTACAGCATGCTCCCCTATCAGCATTCCGTAAAGACCACTCCCTCCGTGACTCCCTCGTCAGATCCACACCCCCCACCAACCCAACCTCCACTCCCGGCACCCTCCCCTGCAACCGCAGGAGGTGCAAGACTTGCGCCCACACCTCCCCCCTCACCTCCCTCCAAGGCCCCAAAGGAAACTTCCATACCCGCCACAGATTCACCTGCACCTCCACACACATCATCTATTGCATACTCTGCACCCGATGTGGCCTCCTCTATATTGGGGAGACAGGCCAGCTACTTGCGGAGCGTTTCAGAGAACACCTCTGGGACACCCGGACCAACCAACCCAACCACCCTGTAGCTCAACATTTCAATTCCAAACGTCGATTCTCCTGTTCCCTGGATGCTGCCTGACCTGCTGCGCTTTTCCAGCAACACATTTCCAGCTATAATACACATAATTGAGGGGCTCTCTAATACTGTAATACACTGAGCAGCAGGGCTGGGGCTGAGTGTAATACATGTAATAGAGAGGTACTGTCATACTGTAATATGGTGAGCAGCAGGGTTGGAGCAGGATGTAATACATGTGATAGAGGAATACTGTATTACCACGTTACACCAGGAGCAGGGATTGGCCAAGTGTAACATACGTAATGGAAGTGGATGGTAATGCAATGTTACACCCAAGTGCAGATATAGGACAGGGTCTAATATATCTTATAGAGATGCAGTGAAGAGCTGGAATGCTCTGTGGTATATAAAATCAAAGTGAGTAACTGAGACGTGGGGAGTTTATAGTGGTGAACAAGTACTGAGCAAACTATTGGCACTGAAGACAAACAAGTCCCCAAAGTCTGATAGGTTACATTATAACGCCTCAAAGGAAGTGGCAGCAGAGATAGTGGATCTATTAGATATAATATTCCAAAGTTCCCTGGATACAGGAAAGGTTCTAGTGAATGGAAAAATCATAATGCAACACTTTTATTCAAAGAGGGAGTGAGGCAATAAAAGAAACTAAAGGGCAGTTGGTTTAACATCTGTTATTGGGAAATTGTCAGAATCCATTATTAAGGAAGAAATAACAGGACATTTGAAAAGTGAAACCGTAATCCATCAGTCAGTGTGCTTTTATGAATGGTACATCATGTAAGACTAATGTGTTAGAGTTCTTCAAAGGTGTAACAAACAAGGTGGATATTGGAGATCCTGTAGATGCAATATATTTGGACTTCCAGAAGTGTGATGGAATACTCCCCACTTGCCTGAATGAGTGCAGTTCCAACAACATTCAAGAAACACAACACCATCCAAGACAAAGCAACCCGCTTGATTGGCACCACATCCACAAGCATCCACTCTCTCCACCACTGATGCTCAGAAGCAGCAGTGTGTACTATCCACAAGATGCAAGGCAGAAATTCACCGAAGATCCTCAGATAGCATCCTTCAAATTCACGACCACGTCCATGTAGAAGATACAATGAAAAACCACAACCCAGAGGTTCTGCTCCAGACCACACATCACCCTTTTTTGAAACTGTGTTGCTATACCTTACCTATTGCTGGGTTAAAATCCTAGACTTCTCTTTCTAACACACTGTGGGTGTGTGTGCAACACACAAACTGCAGTGGTTCAAGAAGGCAGTTCACCAGTACCTTCTCAAGGGCAACTTGGAATTGTCAGTAAATGTTGGCCCAGCCAGCAACTCTCATATTCCATGAAAATTATTTCATTTTAATGTTCAGAATTATGGGCGAACATGATAGTCCTGATCTGCGCAAGTATGATTGGAAGGGAGAGAGTGATCTTTGTGCTGTAACATTTTATAACTCTAAGTATCAGCTACCCAAATACATTTGTATTTACAGATGTTTGAAGTGATGGGAGAAGAATTTAGTTTGTGAAGTTCCAGTTCTAGCCAGCTCCAGGCAGTATAATAAGCCACTACATTAGAGAGCTGTATTAGATTAGCCACTATGTACAGATAGAAAGAGAGGAAGGTTAACGATAAAGGGTTACACCCAAAATGTTGACTTCACCACCTCCTGATGCTGCCTGGCTTGCTGTGTTCTTCCAGCCTCCTGCTTGCCTATCTATGATAGAGAACAAGCAACCTCAGGGAGAATGAAGGCACAGACACTGCAGCCTGAGTTACTCCAGAGCAAGATCTCAATGCAGAATGGACCCTGAGATCATACATGGTGACAGCAATGGATTCATAGCCAGGATGTGAGTTCAAGGCAGCCAACTGAAAAGGGAATATCCAATATTAGGCCATGACCTCAGTAGAATTCAGGGAGAGGAAAATCTGAAAAAGGAGAGCTGTGTTAGTCCCTAGAGGTTGGCTGCTCCCCGAGACACATTACCATGACCATTTGATAATGCAAGAGGCCCGTGAGATTAGAACTAGAGGTTGTTGTGACTTCACATAATGATACCACTGGGTAAGCCAGATCCCAGACTGCAACCTGGCTTAATAGATCACAGTTTTTAAAAAGCAGTAAAGGTCCAATCCTTTTACCCTGAATAACAACATCAGTGAAAGGTCTCACTTTTGAGTTCATTGGTCAACAGGCAGGGTTATGAATGGCTGGTTTTCAGCATCTTCTATGTTTGCTCAATACAATTTCTTCCATCAATGTCTGTTCCCAAAGCCCTTAAAACAAATTACAAACACAGTTCCCTTATTCTTTAACATGGGCTCTTTAAACTCCTTTTTCACAGCCTCTGTTCATGGTGATTTTCTCGAATTAACATTAAGCTATTCATGACTGTTTGAGGACTGCTAAACTGCACTGCTACTGTTACAAGTTCTTTTCCCTCTGACTGAATTGCTTTATTCTGAAAGAAACTCCAGACCTGTTGGACAATTCTACCTCTCCAAAATGTTTTTATTCATGTCCCTCAGAACTGTAGAACTGTTGCGAGATAACAACACTTTTTTCTCAACTCAAACCTTATTTCTAAGGCGCTAAACTATTTGCCTCAAAAGTTTTTAAAGCCTTATTGCCATACACGCAAACAAATACCCAGACAATGCAACTCCACTCACAGAATTTAAAAATGAAACTAACACTATGAGCAGAATCTTACCAGCCCCTTAATGTTGTGGTCCATGGTGAGAAAGTTAGGAAATAGCATATCATGACCAGCAAGGAGCTTTTGACCATTGAAAGCTTCATCTTCCAACCAAGTATTGAATGGTGAGATGAGATGCTCATTGGTGAATGGTGAGAGGCTTGTTCATGTGTTCATGTTCATTAGCATGTGTTCATTTCTCATTATTACCTCATCTTGGGTCATTGGTTTCCCATTTTCCCATTTTCCCACCCACTGGAGAGACATCAAAGATTCCCGATATGAGAATCAGAGTGTTAACACCTCACTGTTTGCTCATATAGACCTCAGTCTTTGGCACTGGACACCAAAACCTCAAAGGCACATTTCATGGGCAGCAGTTACATGTTCACCTCCACCTACAGACCTTGGCATCGGACACACACTAGCCTGACCACATCATAGAACATAGAACAGTATTGTATAGCAACAAGCCCTTCGGCCCACCATGTTGTGCCAAACATGACGGCAAATAAAACTAAACACTAATGCCTGCCCTTGGTCCATATCCCTCCGTCCTTATATGTGCTTATTATTTAAGTGTCTCTTAAGCACTTCTATCATATCTGCCCCCACTACCACCCCTAGCAGCATTCTCCAGATTCCTACCACCCTTTATATAAAAAACTTGCCCCTCACCTCTCCTTTGAACTTTCCTCCTCCACCTTAAACGCATGTGTCCTTGTTTAATACATTTCAACTCTGGGAAAAGTATTCTTATCATTGACCCTATCTATGCATCTCATAATTTTATAGACTTCTTACAAGTCACTCTTCAGCCTCCGACACTTCAGAGAAAACAACCTAAGTTTTTCTCGCCTCTCCTTGTAGCACATACCCTCTGATCCGGGCAGCATCCTTGTAAACCTCTTCTGCACCCTCTCCAAAGCATCCACATCCTTCGTGTAATGTGGCGAACTGAATGGAATGCAATGTTCTAGGTGTGGCCTAACCAAAATCTTATAAAGCTGCAACATGGTTTCTGGTACTCAATTCACACCAATGAAGGTAAGCATGCCATACACTTGCTTTACCATCGTATCTACTTCCATAACCAGCTATGGACTTGAACCCCAACATCCCTTGTACATCAAAGCCGTTCAGGGTCCTGCCAGTAACTGTATACTTTTTCTTAATATTTGATCTCTCAAAGCGCAGCACCTCACACTTGCTTGGACTGAACTCCATCTGCCATTTCTCTGCCCGTATCTGGAACTGAGCTACAACCTGCTGTATCCATTGCTCCTGTCATATCTCTGACCTACTTCCATTTCAATTCTGGGACACCATCACCTCCCATTGGAATGTTGCTGCTGGATCATGGATTCAGCTATGTTCGAGAGGTCATTCGTTTCTCTCTGAGTGTTCACCCCATTTATTCCTACATTGATGCTCACAGCTTCTCCACTCGCCTTTTTGTGTTTTACATCCTTGGTCAGAGATTAAAGGCCTTATAGTATTTCTACCTTGCCTTGCATTTTTAGTACAGACAGAAAGCCAAGCAGCTTGGTCACAGTTGTCAGCAGTCATCAGTCAAGGGGGTGGACAAGTTGCGGTGTGGCAATGTCACTTCAATCTCACGCTAATCTACAGCACGGTTAGGGACAAAACAAAACTGCAGATGCCGGAATCCAAGGTAGACCGGCAGGAGGCTGGAAGAAATCAGGCAGCCAGGCAGCATCAGGAGATGGGGAAGTCAACATTTCAGGTGTAACTTTTCTTCAGGACAGGGGGCGGGTGTAGGGGAAGTTGCAGATAAAGGGGGAGGTGGGGCAGGGTGGTGACATGGGGACAGGTGCAGACAGGTAAAGGGTATGACCTAGTTGGTCAATGGGAGGAATGAATCCTGTTGGTGGCAGGGAGGAAGGCTCGGTGAGAGGATTGGAAGGGTCGGGGGATGGGAAGCGAGGTTATTTGAAATTGGAGACCTCAATGTTGAATCCTTCGGGCTGTAGGCTGCCCAGGCGGAAGATGAGGCGTTGATCCTCCAATTTGCAGTTTAGATCATTGTGACAATGGAGGAGGCCAAGGATGGTCATGTTTGAAAGAGATTGGGAAGGGGAATCAAAATGGGAAGTGACTGGGTGGTCCGGTCGACCCCTGTGGGCTCGGCTGAGATACTCGGCAAACTGCTCCCTAAGTTTACATTTGGTCTCCCCAATGTAACGAAGACCACATCGGGAGCACCAGATACAGTAAACTAGGTTGGAACAGAGACAGGTGAACCTCTGTCTCACCTGGAAGGACTGTTTGGGGTCATGGATGGAGGAGAGGGGGGTGGTGTACCGGCAGATTTTGCATCTTTTCTAGTTGCAGGGGAAGGAACTTGGGGATTCAGGGGGTTGCCCACAGTAGCCGACCTGACATCCCAGTCACCGCCAATTTCAATTCCCCTTCCCAGTTCCTCTCCGACATGACCATCCTCGGACTCCTCCATTGCCACAATGAATAACACCACAAATTGGAGGAACAACACCTCATCTTCTGCCTGGGCAGCCTACAGCCCTGAGGACTCAACATTGAGTTCTCCAATTCCAAATAAGCTCCCTTCCCAGCCCGTTCCCCTCCCTCCCACTCCTCCCTGCCACCAATGGGATTCATTCCTCCCATTAACCAACCAGGTCACACCCTCTACCTGTCCTCACCTATCCCCACGTCACCATCCTGCCCACACCACCCCCTTTATCTGCAGCGCCACCTACACCCACCCCCAGTCCTGAAAAAGGGTTATACCTGAAATGTCGGCTTCTTCACCTCCTGATGCTGCCTGGCTTGCTGTGTTCTCCCAACCTCCTGCTGGTCTACGACAGGTGCATGGAAACACACTTTATATGTGCCTCAGTCAAATAGCCATGAGCGGTCCTTAGTCAAGTCAAGGGAGGCACCCTTCAGTCCATTTCTCAGCACTGGAAATGTCTACATTCAGGTTTGCACCCCAGGGGTGAGGAGCGACCTTGTTACTTCCTTCCATCATGCTGTCAATAGCGAGTGCCCAATGGAGTTGAAAATGGCTGCCCCCAGCCCCCAGACTGGGAGGGGTAAATGTTTCATTGTGAGCGATGTGCAGCTCTTCAAAGGCCAATGGCATTGCACAGACTCCTAAACAATGCAGGTGGACGACAGCAGTGGGCACTGCCTACCGAACGGGAACTTTAGGCATTAACCCATTAACACATGAAGCTCTCTGGGCCCCATCCAACAGTATTCAGAATCAATACCAGTTTTGGGTGTGACGTACTTTCAGCCTGGAGACATCCATCCCAGTTGTTAAAATAATAAGCAGCTTCTAAGTTGCATGGACTGCACATAATGTTCACTTGTATGGGCCTGAAGCCAAAATCCTCCTCCACAAACCTCCCTCTTGCTAAAACCCATCACTTTATTTAGACTTCTCTACATCTGAGGAACAGTCATACTGCATTTGAAATACTCTGTCTCTCTCGCCATAATTGTTGCCAGAGTTACCTCAGCAGTTTCTGTTTTTATTTCAGATCGCCAACATCCACAGCATGTCACTTGCTTTTAGATTAGATTCCCTACAGTATGGAACCAGGCCTTTCGGCCCAACCAGTCCATACCGACCCTCCGAAGAATAGCCCACCCAGACCCATTCCCCATACTCACCCCTGACTACGGGCAATTTAGCATAACCAATTCACCTGACCTGCACATCTTTGGATTGTGGGAGGAAATCGGAGCACCCAGAGGAAACCCACACAGACACGGGGAGAGTGTGCAAACTCTACACAGGCAGTTACCCAAGTCAGGGATTGAACTTGGGTCCCTGGAGCTGTGAGGCAACAGTGCTGACCACTGAGCCACCGTGCCGCCCCACTGTATCGTATGGCGTTTGATCACATACCCTTTCCAGATGTAAATAAAGGAGTGTTACATGTCCTTAAGGAGTTGAGGTTCCTTATTTAGTGATGGAGGGCATGCAGCCTCAGTGATAGTGGATATGCAAGCACTCACAATTTCAGGTACCCTGGCCTGGTCTTCACGGTGCAGACAGCAGCTTAGACTTACAGACAAAATAAAACAAACAGGCTTTTTACCATCACCAGGAAAACATAAGGATCCAAAGGGACGGATTAAAAACTGAGGATCAACCCACTGATCACCACAACTTTAGTGCATACAGTGTGAAGCCTTTCGGTGAACATTCTTGTACAGAATAAGTGTGTCACCCATCGGTGAGTCAGCCTGTTATCAGCCTCTGCTGAATAGTTTAACATTTCTCTAAGATCCTGTCTCACTTTTAGCCTGAATCTGATCCCTGGGTGTAGTCTCATTTAAATCACATGATACACTCAACTCAACACCACACAATTGTGTTTTTAAAAAAAGAGAAGCATTGTTACTTGAGAATTTAGTTGCTACACAGATCTTGGTGAAACATTGGGGGGTGGGGTGCAGGGGGGAGGTTGCTATGGTTACCTGACTGTGGGCTTTGTAATTTGCATCATGCCACATTCACCAGCTTTTTCTTTTATCGCTGTCTCCCCCTCCCCCCAGCAAACCCTAAGGGAGTGGAGGCTCTGCAATTGGTGAGAATGTCATCCCACAGCCCAGCATCTCCCTTTGCCTTGGTCTTTCTATATACAGGCATTGTGTGTGTTAAGCAGAATGTGCCTGCCTACCCTTCCAATCCATCTTCCTCTGCTATTACTCTGCATTGTTGCTGTGACACATGTTGTTGCTCTGAAGACCAGGACATCTTTGGTCAATGTTTAGATATTACATAGATGGGATTCCTGGTAATGCCTTACAAGTCTTACAGAGCTTTAGTGATGCCCTAACCAGAGCACTGCCTGCACATTCTCTCATTTAAAAAAAAAGGCGTCACTGCATTAGACTGAGTTAAGAGAAGATTCATTTGACTGATGCCCAGGATAAAAGGCTGAATGACCTCTTTGTGTTTCTAGCTACAGGAGCAGTTTGCAGAAAATTGCAATCATTCCCTCCAGTAGCAGACTTGCTGGTGTCTGCCTGAGCACACTGTAGTTTGGATAATCACTGGAATCCTCTGGGTAATATCCCAAGACCTTGGCAAGCTGTGATCTCAGACCCCCTATCCATTTATCTGAGACCAGCGAATCAGGGGGAATTGGGGGAGATGGGGTTGTCTCGATGCACCAGGACTTCACCTGAAGTCAGATAAGTTGTTTTGACCCACATTTTACTTCTTTGCCAATAGGCTTTCCATTCAGGGTAAGGGAAAAATGAGAAACTAACGGCTTGGAAAACATCAAAACAAATTATTTTTACCTTCAGTCCTCCACCAATGTCATGACTAACCCCTAAACAGCAACAAGCTTTGACAAAAGTGAGCACTCAAATGCACAAATGGAAAAGTCCTGCAGCACTTTCTGTTTCTATTTCAGATTTCCAACCTCCACAGTATTTCGCTTGTATCGCTTTTGATAAACTGCTCTGTCTGGCTGTATATAAAGGAGTGTTACATGTCCTGAAGGTGTTGAAGTACCTTAGTTAGTGATAAAGGGCAAGCAACCTCAGCGATAGTGGGTGCGTGCACTCACAGCTTCAGGTACTCTGGCCTGGTCTCCCGCTGTGCAGGGAGCAGTATTGACCAATAGAAAGCAAACAGGCTTCTTGGCCACCACCAAGACTGTGACTGCAGCCATCAGAGCAGATAATGGACAATGTAATGGCACAGTGCTCAGCTCACAAATGCGAAGGGAAGATCACAGCCATACACTCTCACACTCCTGACAGATCTGACCCCATCTGAATATAAAATGACAGTTGTTACCCGACATCACTGACACCAACCAGAATCAGAGTGCAATTGTGGCTGTCTGTCTATAACAGCGACCTTTTAATCTTATTCTCTCCTTAATGGGCTGATCTCAGAATTCCCTACTTTGCAAATAAGCTCTCATGGAATAATGGTCTTGTCATCACCGTCACCTCTGTGTTTTGATGCTCTTTGTCCCGCTGTCTGTCAGAAGTTGCAATTACAAATGGGAGCTTAATGCCTAGTTGGGAAAGCAAAGTGTGTATAATTTTAACAATGAAATGCTTCGATCCTGTCAATTTTTTTTGTTTGCTTGCACTAAAACCTTATTAAAGAAATACTCTCCGGTCTAATGGTCTAACAGCTCACTGTAGCCTGCTGTCACTTGCAGGGATGTGAATTGGACAGGTCAGGTCACAGCAGTGAGTTCTCTGTACCCACCATCTGGAGTTTGGAATAGAGGATGGGTATCAATGTTTGCTGTCACCCAAACAGGAGAAGTGACAAACTGCCAGATGGTGAAAGGGAGATGTCAATAGGCTGAGAGAATGAGTAGACAAAAGCGTTAAAACACAGTTAGATGGAGAGGAAGGAAGGATATTTTCAGTATTAAACATTGTCAGCTGTAGTCAGTCGGTCACTTCCTTACCTCTGAGTTAAAACCTTCTGGGTTCCAGCTTCACTGCAGAGACTTCAATATATAATGCAAAGGCTTTGACAACATTCCAGCCTAAGACTGAAGGCCTGCGCTTCACAATTAATTGCTCCCCTAGCCAAGCTCTTCATTACAATTATGACACTGGTAACTACCTGATAGTGACACAGTGGCTCAGTGTTTAGCATAGCACCAGGGACATGGGTTCAATTCCAGCCTCAGGCGACTGTCTCTGTGGAGTTTGCACATTCTCCCAGTGTCTGTGAGGGCTTCCTCTGGGTGCTCCAGTTTCCTCCCATAGCCCAAAGGTGTGCAGGTTAGGTGGATTGGCCATGCTAAACTGCCCAACGTGTTCAGGGATGTGCAGGTTAGATGGATTAGCCAAGGGAAATGCAGGGTTACAGGGACAGGTTAGTGGGGTGAGTCTTGGCAGGATGTTCTTCGGCGGTTAAGTATGAATTAATGGGCCGAATGGCCTCTTTCCACACCGTAGGGACCTGATGATTCTCTGACATTGTGGAAATTTGCCCAAATGTGGAAATCTGTCCCTGTACACAAAAATCAGGACAAATCCAACCCAGCTAATAACCAGTCTACTCTCGATCATCAGTAAAGTGATGGATAGTGTCAAGAACAGTGTTGTCAAGCAGCCCCTGCTCAGTGACGCCCAGTTTGGGTTTCGCCAGGGCCACTCGGCTCCTGACTTCATTACAGCCTTGGGTCAAACATGGACAGGGGAGGGGAGAGTGACAACCCTTGAGATGAAGACTGCATTCAACTAAAATGTAGCTTCAAGGAATCCAAAAAAAGAGTCAATAGGTATCAGGGGGCAAGCTCTCCGCTGATTGGAGTCAATACCTGGCACATAGGAAGAGGGTTGTGATTGTTGGAGGTTAGGCATTTCAGCTCCAGGACATCTCTGGAGGAGCTCCTCATGGCAGTGCTCAAAGCACAGGGAGGTAGTGCCATTATTTTAATGCCCTTGCCTACCTGGAAGAATGGTGCACTGAGAACAACCTAGCTCTCAATGCCGGCAAAACCAAGGAACTCATTATTGACTTTCGGCGGGATGTTACTCATGCCCCCCCCCACACATTAACAGCACAGAGGTGGAACGAGTGGAGAGTGTCAAGCTCCTGGGAGTGGTCATCCACAACGAGCTTTCTTGGACTCTTCATGTGGACGCACCGGTTACAAAGGCCCAACAACATCTCTTCTTCTTCAGGCAACTGAGGAAATTTGGCATGACGGCAAATACCCTTGCCAACTTTTATAGGTGTGCCATCGAGCGCATTCTGTCTGGATGTATCACTACCTGGTATGGCAACTGTACCATTCAAGATCAGAGATTTCACAACCAGTATTCTAACAACCTACTGTTGTTAGAATACTGAATGGACTCACAAACTCTTAACATTCGCCTGTACCTGTGTTTTGGTTTTTGCCGTTGTTTGCCTATTATTTACTATCTTTTCTGCTTAACTAAGTGATCTGCCTGTATTGCTCGCAAGACAAAGCTTTTCACTGTGCCTTGGTATATGTGACAATCAATTCAATTCAAGTCAATTCCATTCCATTCAATTCAATTCCATTCCATTCAATTCAATTACCAACGACAGGACAGACCCAGCTGAGGTGGTTGCACAGCGGGATGCAGTCAGGAAGGACTTGCTCTGGGTGTCCTCAATGTTGACTACATCTTTGTGAATCCTGATGGTATCAATTTAAACATTGGAAAGGAAACCTCCTACTGATTAGCATGTTGCTCAACCATCTTGAGACTGTTTTATCATTAGATCAGAAGTGGGGATATTTGCCAATGATTGCACAGTGTTCAGTGCCATCTGTAACTACTCAGATACTGAAGCAGTCCATGTTCAAATACAACAAGAAATAGACAATATTCAAGTTTGCGTTGACAAGTGACAAGGAACATTCACATCACATGAGTTCCAGGCAATAACAAAAGAGCATCTAATCAGCATCCCTTGACATTCAATGGCATTGCCATCACTGAATCTCCCACTATCAACATCCTGGGGGGTTACCATTGACCCGAACTGAACTGCACCACACCCTCGACCCTAAAGTTGAACTGGACCAACCATATAAGTACTGTGGCTACAAGAGCAGATCAGAGGCTCGGAATCCTATGGTGAGTAACTCAACTCCTGACTCCCCAAAGCTCTCCACCATCTACAAGGCACAAGTCAGTAATGTGATGGAATACTCACCATTTACCTGGATCTGGCAGCAAATAAACACTCAAGGTATTCATCCAAGTGCTTCCTGAATGCTGCTATTGTGTCTGCTTCCATCACCTCCTCTGGCAATGTGTTCCAGTCTCGCGCCACCCTTTGTGTGAAAAACTTGCCTCGCACATCTCTCTTAAACCTCCCCCTCACACCTTGAACCTGTGTCCCCTAGTAATTGACCCCTCCACCCTGGGAAAAAGCCTCAGACTTTCCAATCTATCCATGCCATTCATAACCTTACAAACGTCTGTCAGGTCGCTCCTCAACCTCCTGTGTTCCAGTGAAAACAAATTAAGTCCAGCAACTTTCCTTCATAGCTAAAATTCCCCATACCAGGCAGCTTCCTGGTAAACCTTTTCTGTAACATCTCCAAAGTATCCACATCCTTCTGTGGTTACCAGAACTGTATGCAATATTCCAAGTGTGGCCCAACTAATGTTCAATAAAGCTGCAGCATAAGTTGCCTATCCTTCTACCCAATGCTCCTTCCAATGGCCTTTGGCCAACTTCACTCAACTTCACTCCCAGTCCACTCCATTCAGCTCTGCCCTCATTCTTTTGTAATTACCCTTATTTAAGCTGGGCATCATTGCTTCTCACCCAGGTTTGTACCTCTCCAACCGAATGCTAAATTCCACCACTGTTTCCAAGAAGATCTTTTATTCTGACATCATTTATTAAATCTACCTCATTGCACATTACCATATCCAAAATAGCCCGATCCTTGTTAGATCTGCATCATGTTGTTCTAGGAAACTGTTGCAAATAGAATCTATAAATTCTACCTCATGACTTCCTCTGTCAACATATGTCAATATCCATGTTAAGGTTTGTGCTACCTTATCTACCTGTGTTGCTACCTTCAGTGATCTGAGGGCCTGCACACCCAGATCCCTCCGCATATTGATACTCCTAAGGGTTCTGCCATTCACTGTATAATTTCTACTTGTCCTTCACCTTCCAAAGTACATCACCTCACATTTGTCCAGATTAAACTCCATCTGCCATATTTTTTTGCCCACATCTCCAACTGATTTACATCCTGCTGTATCCCCTGACAATCTTCCTCACTCTCTGCAACTCTGTATAGTGTCCACAAATTTACTAATAAGATCCGTTACATTTTCCTCCAAATCAGTTTGTAGATAACAAACAGCAGAGGTTCCAGCAGTGATCCCTGAGGAACACCACTAGTCACAGCCCTCCGTTCTGAAAAGCGTCCTTCCACCACTACCCTCTGTCTCTTATGACTAAGCTAGTTTTGTATCCATATTGCCAGCTCACCTCTGATACCAAGTGGCTTCACCTTTTCTACCAGTCTGTGATGAGAGGCCTTGTCAAAGGCTTTACTGAAGTCCATGTACACAACATCAATTGCTTTTCCCTCATCAATCACCTTCATCACCTCCTCAAAAAACTTGATCAAGTTAGTGAGGCACGACCTCCCCTGTACAACACCACACCGTCTATCGCTAATCAATCCATTTGCTTTTAAATGTGTACAGATCTTGTCCCTGAGAAACTTTTCCAATAATTTCCATACCACCGATGTGATTCAGGCCTGTAATTTCCAGATTTATATCTGTTACCCTTCTTAAACAATGGGACACGTCTCTTTTAAAGTCTCTTTCAGGGCGGCACAGTGGCTCAGTGGTTAGCACTGCAGCCTCACAGCACCAGGGACCCAGGTTCAATTCCAGCCTCAGGTGACTGTCTGTGCGGAGTTTGCACATCCTTCCCGTGTCTGTGTGAATTTCCCCCGGGTGCTCCGGTTTCCTCCCACCGTCAGGTGAATTGGCCATGCTAAATTGCCCATAGTGTTGGGTGCATTCGTCAGAGGTAAATGGGTCTGGGTGGGTTACTCTTCGGAGGGTCAGTGTGGACTTGTTGAGCCGAAGTTTCCACACTGTAGGGAATCTAATCTAATAAAAAAACTAGCTATCAAACCAATGACTACTTCCATCTTGGAGGGCAAGCGCAGCAGATACATGGGAATATCATTCTCTGCAAGTCCAATCCAAACCACTCACCATCTTGACTTGGAAATATATTGCCGCTCCTTCACTGTCGCTGGGTCAAAATCCTGGAATTCCCTACCCAATAGCACTATGTGCATATATGTGAACTAGTGCTGCCTTTTTGAGCTAGTGTGGTTCAAGAAGGCAGCTCACCACCACCTTCTCAATGCTAATTAGGGACAGGCAATAAATGCTGGCCCAGCCAGTGCCACCTACATCCTATGAACAAGAAACACAATGTTTGCTAACACTTTCGAACAGGAAAATACATCGTATTCTCAGTCATGCTGGTTTTGGCATGTGGTCTCAGTTGATTGTAACGGAGAGTCAGGGATTTTTGCCTGCTTTCCTGGGCAATATTTATCATTTAAAGAGCTTCATTAAATCATTTAACCTACTGCAATATCTGATAGCTCATTGTGCACAAATTATCTGCTTATTTCTTACATTTCAACAGGAGTGATATTACAACCGGACTTTAACTATAAAGTACTTCGGGATGTCACAAGGATATGAGAGGAGTAATATAAATGCAAATTCATATGCTTGAGTGCATTCAGCATATAAAGGGATCTATGAATCCTTATAAGTATGACATTTTTATCAAGATCCACTGCAAATGGGATTTGAGGTGTTATAGGAAGACTGATTGAGTGCGGACGTGGTCCTGATAAGTGCAGGAATTATGGTTTCAGACGTTAGCCTTCTTACAAGAATAAATATCACAACCGTAGAGAAAGTTCCCAGAAAGGATAGGTCTGATAAAAAGACTGATGCAACAGCAGTCTTATAGCAGGAAGGTTTGGTGAAAGATTTGTTCCTGGCAATAAACAAATCTAGCTACACAAGGTAAGCAGATGCCAGCTTTGTTAACGCCACTGAATTCAAATTCTCTGATTTATAGTAAGTCACAAATTACTTGCAAAACTACTGAACACCAGGATCAGGAAAGCAGCCCCATAGCCAATAGATCAGTGTAAATATCTACCACTTGAGGTGAGAGTGTTGATAAGTAATCGAGTCACTGGTAGGAGGGCAGGAGGCTAAACCAGTGTGGAACACAGCAGATGAGTGGCAGTCATGCTTCCAAGTATCCTCCACCTGAATTTCTAAATTAATTTGTGCAAATAGGCCAGGGAACCAACTTTGGCTATACATGATTTTAGTGCAAAGGAATATGTCACCCATCAAGCACCATTCTTACAGACTCAATCCAGGGACGTTAGTCCAAGTAAGGGAAGAAATCAACTTCATGACGGAAAATGACATTATTGAACTGAATCACAGTCGCTGGTGCTCGCCTCTTGCAGTGCTACCAATTCCAAATGGGTTATAATGATTATGTATAGATTATCAAAACGTTAACATGATAACTAAGGAGGATTCATTTCAATTCCATGATTCGAAGATTGCATTGAGAGGGTTAGACCAGCAAGGTTCATGACAAAATTACTTTATTATAGGGTTATCGGTAAGTTTCATTCTGATTCAGCCAAAGATGTATCAGCTTCTTTAATCCCTGAGTGATTTTATTGATGTAAGGTTAGACTGTTTGGTTTGTAAAATGCAACAACTTTTCAAAAATTATCCAACAAGGTAATTGAAAGATACGACTGTGTCGTGGATACTGATGTTATTTATTGGTCAGTGCATCGAGGTTAGGAGTCGAGAGGTCATGTTGTGGTTGTACAGGATTTGGTTTGTAAAATGCAACAACTTTTCAAAAATTATCCAACAAGGTGCGACTGTGTCGTGGATACTGATGTTATTTATTGGTCAGTGCATCGAGGTTAGGAGTTGAGAGGTCATGTTGTGGTTGTACAGGACATTGGTGAGGCCACTTTTAGAATACCATGTTCAATTCTCATATCCTTGCTATCAGAAAGATGTTGTTAAATGTGAAAGGGTGCAGAAATGATTTACAAGGATGTTAACAGTGTTAGAGAGTTTAAGTTTTAAGGAGAGGGTGATTCGGCTGGAACTATTTTTCCTGGAGCGTCAGAGGCCAAGGGGTGACCTTATAGAAGTTTCTAAAATCTTGAAGAGCATACATAGTGTGAATTACCAAGGTCTTTTCCCCAGGATAGAGAAGTCCAAAACTAGAGGTAATAGGTTTAAGGTGAGAGGGAAAAACTTTAAAATGGACCTAAGCGGCAACTTTTTCACACAGAGGGTGGTGCATGTATGGAATGAGCTGTTAGAGGAAGTGGTGGAGGCTGGTACAATTACAACATTTAAAAGGCAATTGGATCTGTACATGAATAGGAAAGATTCAGAAGGCTATGGGCCAAATGCTGGCAAATGGGACTAGATTAATTTAAGATATCTAGTTGGCATGAACAAGTTGAATCGAAGGTCTGTTTCTGTGTTACACATCTCCATGACTTGATGTGGTTGTGTTCAGCCAAATCTGGAAGGAACATTTATAACACCTGAATGAATTGTTTCATTGGTTACACTACATTGGTTACAAAAAGTAAACTTTCTGAACACACAGAATATAAAACAGACATTATACATAAAGTCAAACATTGTTCTCATAACTGTACAGAGACTACTACCTAAATAAAGTTAAAATCACACAACACCAGGTTATAGTCCAATAGGTCTATTTGGAAGTACTTCTGAATGAACCTGTTGGACTATAACCTGGTGTTGTGTGATTTTTAACTTTGTCCACCCCAGTCCCAACACTGGCACCCCCACATCATTGCCACTGAAATACACCATAATCCACGACTATTCTTTGCAAAGTTTCATCACATAACTTTGAGATTGTTTCATTGGAGTTTATTGCTACAACCAAACAGTTTGAAAATCATGTAAAATTGCTTCAATTAACTCTTCTCTGAGGTTTGAGTATTAGTAAGGATCTTGCTGGGATAGAAACAATAGTGTGAATTTGAATCCTTTTCTGATTTCTGTAATGAAATCCTTTCAACCTTTCTGTTTGTCTAGTGTAATGTAGTTTAATTTTTGTTTTAATAAACATTTGCAGAGTGTATTGCTCGACTCTTGTGAACACATCCAGCCAATGACCTGTGCATTTTTAAAAAACAGAGGGAAAGTTAGGGTGTAGCCAGTCAGCTTTCACTCTGTAATCTGACCTGTCTGGTGTTAAAAAAACCGTTGGGATAACTGATGCTGGAAACACAAAAACAGACCAGTCCCCAGGAGCTGCTGGTAAAACCGACATGAAGGTCTGTGATCAGGTTTGGCCCCCAGACCTGTGCTGTGACATCCATCTTCTCAACAGATGGCATCTTACAAATAGCCATGAGATTCTGTCTCATTGACTGGGCATTTCGGTAATCTCCAAACCAACAATCCCTAGTGTGCAACGGCACCATCGAGGCATTGCCTCTTGCACTTCATAGAATCAGCGAATCCCTAAGTGTGGAAGCAGGCCCTTCGGCCCAACATGTCCACATTGACTATCCGAAGAGTAACTCACCCAGGCCCATTTCCCGAACCAATTACGCTACAGTTACCCCTAAATAATGCACCTAACCTACACATCCCTGAATACTATGGGCAATTTAGCAAGGTCAATTTACCTAACCTGCACATCTTTGGATTGTGGGAGGAAAACGGAGCACTCAAAGGAAACCCAAGGGGAGGATGTGCAAACTCCACAAAGACAGTCATCCCAGGCTGGAATCGAACCCAGGGCCCTGGCGCTTTGAGGCAGCAGTGATAACCACTGAGCCACTGTGCTACCCTGATTCTTCTCAATCAGAAAAGACAAGGCCATGCGGCAGCTTTCTCTACATCCCATCTGGAGTATTCAAGACCAGAGGGTATCAGCAGTGAGGAAGCTGACTTGCTCCTTCTGCCTTACTGTGCTCCAAGAGAATAAGAGCACCCCCTTTACTCTATCGTACAAACAGAAATGAAGCAATTCCATTTGCAAGGATCGTCAGGAATCGTCTGGCAATAGGGAAATAAAAATTGCAAACGTTATTCTTAATCCGATTGACTCTCAGCCCATGGACTCTGTGTACTCAGTGTGACATTCACACAGCGCACAGAGCAGCAGGCCTTATCAATGAACACATTCAATTGAACAAAATTGCAACAAACCAAATATTTTCTCTGCCGTGCTCATTGAACAGTCCATGACGTTTGACCCAGTAAAGCTCGGGCTTGTGCAAGGGTTCCGTATGAATATGGCTGCCCTGTAAAGATGATTGCGTCATTCCCTTTGTTTCACAATAGTGTGTGATGATATTGGGAAACCAATGGTTGCCTTTTCTGTTAGCTACACTGGGCACTCTCCCCGGCCTCAGGATCCTGCGGCCTGATGATAAATCCGAAGAAGACTGCAATCTCATATCAACTCCTGTCCCTTCCACCACCTCTGGCCATGTGCTCTGAAAGCCCATAGTCGCAATTAATGACACAGCCCGCTCTTCAGTATCGAGGCTTTACGACTTTAGGACTATCACCTCCAAGAACACTACTCTCGACTACAAGGTCAACCATCGCCTGGCAAAGGGCAGCTCAGCCTTACTCACAGATTTTGGAAACATCTTGGTGTTTGTCTGGAAATAAAACAGTGGTTCTGACATCACTACTGGTGTGACACTTGGACAAACTTACTGGTATTACATAAAGCAAGAAAAAAGTTCCATATTCACTGTCTGAGATCTATTTGCACCATTGAATAGCACAACAAAATACCCAAGAGCAAAATCTCCAACACTTAGGTTCTTGCCAATGATTGGCAACAAGAGCATGCACATCAGTGCTCTGAGTGGCAGGCACAGTCATGTGATTTGTACAGACAACTCCCCATAGCAAAGGCAGTATTCTACCACCAGTTGAGCAGAGTAACTCACAACACAGAACACCCCAAGCTGGGATAGAAAGACTGTCTGGAAGGCAACATCAGAGCTTGCAAACTGGATCCCAAAACCACAGGACCAAGCAAACCTGGACAGACCTAAACCAACAAATCTCTGTCATCCAACGATTTCAGTGTTTGGAGGGAAAAGAGCTGAGTGTTTTCAGGAGAAACATACACAGTACATCAGCTGTGTCCACTTCCACCTTCACATAACTGACTTGCCTATGCTGTACTGTATTTGCAATTGACTATGCAAATAAAATTGATCTGTTATGACACATGAAACTATATTAAATGTAGACAGTAAGCAGGGTGAGGTTATTTTTTGCTGAACAGTCACATCCGAAGTAACAGAAATAACCTACTTCTTCCTAAACATTTTTGAAGGAGCTTGTCAATCTTTGAATTACTGGATTCCCAGTTCCTCCATTTCGATTTCAAACTGCTCTGCTTCATTTGTTTGTCCAGTAACTCATTTGTGTAACGTTTCATCCTGTCGATCAGGGTTTTGGTCACAAAGTATATTACAGGAGACTCACTCCTATCTTCTGGGAAAACTCTTTCACTTCATTTCTTGTTTGTGTTTTCTCTGAAAGATATATTGTTAATTCAAGAACTCTTGTCGAAGTTTGATTCCACCCATAGGATCTCTAATGGTCGAGGGAAGCATCAGTAAACTGAACCTTATGGAGAATGCAGGATATATGCTGTTTTCATGAGCAAGTTCTTCAAATACTAGAGATGAGCAACATTACTGTCTTCATTGTCATTTGAGACATTCAGACTTTCAAGTTAAACGTCGTTAAATCATCCAGGAAACTGTTATTTTGTATATTACAGATTCAGTGACTAAGGAAAATACGAAGTCTCCATATTTTTTGACAAAATGCCAGGAGTTTCAATTAGTTCATCCACAACGTCAAAATATTGTAAAACATTTTTCCCTCATTACATTGGTTGACTTGCGCCCACCAAAGTTGCAACCAAAGTTTTAGGCAACGTTTTTACATAAATCATGTTTTCAAAGGATTGACATGCAAACTTGATTTGGGCCTAATACATAAAATCAAAGACCAAAACAAAATGTGATCCCTGATCTATTGGACTTTCTACCATTTCTGTGCTGTTAAGGTGGTTGTAAGGAGAAGCCAATTAAAATCAAAAGGACTGCCGTTTCTCTGGCTCAGAAATTCCTGATCATTTTACTGCTGAATGACGCCTCTTTAAAAGAAGGAATGAATTTGCCTGAAAGGACATATGCACTGCCTACTCTCACATCATCAAGAGGGAGGAGACCTTGTAAGAATGGCTGTATGTAGCATGAACCTGGAGAGGAAGCAGATCCTCCTGTTCAACTGGTCCGAGATACCCAACAAGGAGAAAGGCCCAATTCTGGTCCCAGATAACCAATGCCAAGTATTACCCAAATGGTGACCACGTTAAAGGTGAATAGGTGAAGGAACTGGCTTGTGAGCAAGTGCTGAGGGATAAAGACCAATCAACATTTTCTTCAGATTTAGTTGCCCATCGTCAGTGGAAATGAGCAAAGGAAACTGGGTGTAAGGACATAAATCTACAAATTTCAAAAACAGACCGTATTAAATTTTTTTAAAAGAAGTACTTGAAATTGCAAAAGCAAAAGGAACTGTAAAATAGTGACACACAGAAAAGACAAGGTCGATCAGAGGTGCAAATCTCTAGAGGTCTCTCACTTGTGGCAAAGAGTGAGAGTACCAGAAAGAGGGGTCGATTTTGGTAGAGTTGGATGGTAGATGTCAGTCAGTGGTTACAGGCAAATGCAGTGGGCGTATGTGCAAATACAAGACAGAAAAGTGACATACCATGAGAACAGATCTCTAGTGGGAGGAGCAGAAGCAGCCGTTGTCCTTCACTATAAAAACCAAACATTATTTCACATAAGACAATCTCATTTAGTTGGTACCTGTCCAATTGGCCAGCCTCTCTTAAAGCCTCAATAGAAAACTAATGGTAGACTTTAACATGAGATATATGAACATTCACTAAATTTTAAACCAAAAATCATGCATCTACTATTATATGAGCATACACAGTGTATGTGTTTTTCCAGGAATTTGTTCCTATAGTGAAGATATTTCATCTGTTGTCTGTTGATTAACCGATTTGAGATTCATGCTGTTTTTTAAATCCTGTAGGCTTTAATGGTGTTGGTATAAGTTTATTAAATTCCATTTATACAAAGCAATTATACTATTCAAATCAATCCTTTCCATGGACAAGCTCAAAGGAGTCAAATGAAAATTGCCTTTATCAATCTAACATTGGTAGTCTTTGTTTAAACCGTGTTGTTGATTACTGTCTCTCGCACCAACATTAGGCTGACTGCCCTGTAGATGCCTGCTTTTGTCTGCTCTTGTTTGTGCAAGAATATACTTATTTCCAGTCATCCAGCCCCCAGCACCATTCCCATATCTAACCATGATTAAAAGACTCTGGTAGAAGTCTCTGCTCTTCACATTGATAGCACACTCAACATTGATGAAGACATTTGAAAAAAAAAAATTTAACATACCAGCAAAGCCCTGTACTTCTGCCAGGGGATCTCCATTATTGCTGCCGGATTGACACCATTCTTTTTTTGACTACTTTTTAAATCCACTCATGCTATTTTACTTTCCCTTTTGTTACTCACTAATATATACTTATAATCTCTCTTTGTCCTTCTTATTTCCTTTCTCAGTTGAATTCTACCACTTCTGTACCCGCCTGGTTTCTGCATTAAATGATGCCACCCAGTTGTTTACTCGTGCCTGTATGTTATAAATAAAAGGTTATACCTCATTGTATTTAATGTGACTGCCTGTTAAGAAGACTGTCTGAGGCTAGTGTCCGAAAAATGTCATCTAGCTCTGTAGGGCAGCTGGGAATGTGGCCTCCTGGAACATTTATACATAACAACTGATTCCTATTTAATTAGTTCCTAGCTCCTCGCAGACAGTACAAAATGGTTACCTTTTAACAGTAGCTTCCTTTGTCTGCTTGTTGTAATCATTTGACCTTCTGTTATCCAGGCTTTGGATATGTTTTCTTTCCCTGTTCCGGTCTGTAAGCAAACCATCGTCTCTTGGAAGAACATCCATTGGACACTGATCACCCTCCAGTTCATTATCTAATGAATTCCGATGGGCCAGAGGACTGCACTGTAGCTGAGCCTGATCCTGTCCTGATCCTCTGTTCACAGACACAAAGGTCACAACACCTGCTTATTCCCAAATCTGGGGCCCTAAGGCAAGATTAGATTCCTTACAGTGTGGAAACAAGCCCTTCGACCCAACAAGCCCACATCGACCCTCCGAAGAGTAACCCACGCAGACCCGTTTCCCTCTGACTAATGCACCTCACACTACGGACAATTTAGAATGGCCAATTCACCTGATCTGCACATCTTTGGACTGTGGGAGGAAACCGGAGCACCCGGAGGAAACATACCCAGACACAGGGAGAATGTGCAAACTCCACACAGACAGTCACCCGAGGCTGGAATCGAACCTAGGTCCCTGGTGCTGTGAGACTGCAGTGCTAACCACTGAGCCAATTTGACTTCTAGCTGCTGAGTGAGTTCAGAGCTGGGGATTGGACTCCATTGGAAAACTGTGTGTACTCCAGTTGCTCAGTTGGTGAACTAAGTTCACACTGGAAGATATCCCGTCACCAAGTCACCCTTTATTTACACATGAACAGTTCCTGACAATAGGACTGCCTTATTCAGGGTCAGGTACCGCTCATCCTTCCATGTCAGCCAGGGCTCCCTGATTGGATCAGATTAACAGCCCCAATTGGGGAACCCATATTCTGTGACGGCCAGTTGGCTGACCTTATTATAGTTGGGATGTTCACAAGTTTTGAACCATCATTGACATAGCAATAATATAATAATGTAGGTTCAGTGATCGGAAATTACTAGCTCTGCAGTCTGATAGCGATAACCTGAACTGCCTGCTGTTCTGTTTTTTATTATTATTGCCTATAACATTGCTGTTGCTGCCTGGCCACAGTGCACATCAAGTCGATTTGGAATGTTCCTTTGTTTGCTTGCAATAAGATGAGAACAGGGTAAATAATATCACACAGCCAGCACACTGACGAGGGACCAGAAATATGTCCACAGAACTACAAATACACAATGCTCGTCTGACTATCAACCCCAAACAGACATAACAGCCTCAGTGACTCACAACTGAAATCAAGCCTTCTTTAAACCAGCCCCTGCCTCATATATATTGAATGGAATGGCTTAAAACAGAAGCATCTGTTGAATCACACACGTTGGTAATTAATGGTTGCTTCAGGTCTCACTTTCCCTGCAGCCTATAATTGCTTTGAATATAAAATGTATTTACACTTTCCCTCGTGTGGGGGAGTGACAGAAAATCTAGTTTGATGCGTATTCCCCTGAGTTTAAATATTGTCAGGAATCCATTGAGGAAACAGACTCCATAGAAACTTGTAAAAGGCGAATGAGATGTATATTTCAAAAAGAAAATTTGCAGTGCACTGGGGAAGGAGCTAGAGACTGAGAGTACTCAAAAGCTCATTCGAAAAACCAGGACAGGTTTGATCAGGGTAAAAGGCTTTCCTCAGTATCTTCAGACTCGGTGGTAATTTCCACATAGGTGGCAGATAATAGGACAATCATTTCGGACTGAGCTGCAGCGAGATTTCTTTGCTTAGAGCGTCTGGATTTCTCAATCATAGGGGTTTGTGAATGTTCCACTACTGAGCACAATTAAGGTTGAGTTGATATGTTCTGACCCCTCAAAATTGAGGGATTTGGGTTTTGGGAGGTGGGAGAAGTGGAATTTGGGAGATGATTAGCCAAGATAATAGCGAATAGGGGAGCGGGTTCAATAAACCAAATTAACTAGCAATTCTCCTATCATTTCTGTTATTTCAGCCTCCATCTTTTTTGTGAAACTTCTTCCCTCAATAATTAAAACCAATCCTTTCACTGGGGCAGCACGGTGGCTCAGTGGTTAGCACTGCTGCCTCACAGCGCCAGGGACCCAGGTTCGATTCCAGCCTTAAGTGACTATCTGTGTGGAGTTTGCACATCCTCCCTGTGTCTGCGTGGGTTTCTTCTGGGTGTTCCAGTTTCCTCCCACAGTCCAAAGATGTACAGGTTCGGTGAATTGGTCATGCTAAATTGCCCGTGGTGTTAGGTGCATTAGTTAGGAGTAAATATAGGGTAGGGGAATGGATCTGGATGGGTTACTCTTCAGATGGGTTTGTGTGGACTTGTTGGGCCGAAGGGCCTATTTCAATACTGTAGGGAATCTAATCTGGAAGTGAAAACACTATATTCTATTAACTTTCACCATCAATCACCTCTGTCCTCTTCCACTTTGTCTCTCTTCAGATACTGGTGCTGTGATTGACAGATAACAACACCTTGGATAGAATCTTTTTCTCGTTAGCTCTGAATGCTGTGTTTCTGGAGAGAGGGCAGTGGTGGAACATCTGGACAGGCACATCTGGACAACAAAGGAAAGAAAGCTGTATTTTTTCCATTTGCCTTTAAAAATTGCACAAAGTAGAGTTTTCAATCAAAACAAAAAGAACAGGAATTGATTGCAGAGTCTTTTCCATTATCTGATTTCTCTTTCTCATGAAAAATCTTTTAGGAAGGGAAAAGGAATAAAAAGCAGATGTTTCATCTGTCACGAGATGTAGGTTAGTGAGAATTGCTGGAGTGCAATGGCAGAGGAACGACATACGATCAGGAATGTGCCACAGAAGATGTATTAAATTAGTCAGACCTTTTTAAACGATTTGTCAAGGTTAAGTGTGGCGAACCTGGAATCAGTGTGGTTTAAATCCATCTCCACTTCAACCAGTGATTGATTGTGTCATGCCACTGACTGTGTGCATGTGTGTGCGTGTCTGTGTATGTGCTTGTGTGTGTGTCTGTGTATGTGTGAGCGTCTATGTGTGTGTGTCTGTGAGTGTGTGTGTCTCTGTGTGTCTCTGTATGTGTGTGTGTCTGTGAGTGTGTCTTTGTATGTGTGTGTGTGCATGTGAGTGTGTGTGTTACTGTGAGCGTGTATCTGTCTACATGTGTGTGTCTGTGAGTGTGTGTGTCTGTGTATGTGTGTGTGTCTGTGTGTCTCTATGTGTATCTGTGAGTGTGTGTCTGTGTATGTGTGTGTGAGCGTCTATGTGCGTGCAATCATCTATGTATATGTGCATGCATCTGTTTGTGTGTGTGTGTGTGAGAGAGTGAGTGTGTACCTGTCCGTTTGTGTTTATGCCAATGTGTGTGTTTATGTGTATGCGCACCTCTGTGTGTGGATACATATTGTATGTATGTGCATGAAACATAGTCAGCTTGCGTATCTGTAGATGTGTATATGCCTACATAAATATCTAAGTATATGTGTGTATACATGACTTTATTTTGCTGGTACCAAATTTTGTCCATTCTTTATGTTCTCTCCCAGTTTAAATTATTTAAAGATGGGGTGCTGGGTCTGGGTGGGATGCACTTCGGAGGGTCAGTGCAAACTTGATGGGCTGAATGGCCTCTTTCTGCAATGTATCGATTCTGTTTTCTTATTCCTCCTTTTTTGCCTTTGTCACAAGTAAACCCATTATTCATGGGAGGTATTTTTACAGTATAGAGTGACATTTTAAAATCACAGCAAGGGATGCAAGTACAGAGACTGAAATGTGTTCTATTCGCTGTCAGCATTGAACGCTACTACCTCAGGGATTGAACAGGGAAAGGTGAAGTTCAAAGTTTGTTTAACGTTGGTCTGAGTAAAGTCACTGAGCATAGTCTGAAACTCATTACTGCAGAAGAGGAAGTTTTTCTTTCTTTGTGTTTTCTCCGACCATGTCCCCTGGTATTCAGCTAATTGGTGCCAGTATGGCTTGCGTGCTGCTAAGGGGATTATGTCAGCTTGTTTGGGCCCATTTACTGATATCTCTCTGTTTCGCCTGGTTGCTTTGTATAATGTGTTGGCTGCGGGCATGCCTGATAGAAGTTCTGTCTGGAAGATTCCCAACCTTTGCTGCTGTGAGTGAAAGTAAGGAGCTAAGCTGCATCCTAGTATTTAAGACCCTCCTTTAAAACAACCCCTCCTCAGATTTTCAGTCACCTGCAGAGTTAAGGCCTGTGGAATTCAGGCCTGTCATGACCTTTAGTGTTGGCACTGTTGAGGTTCTAGCATGGGGCATTGACAGAACAGTCACATGGGCATTTTGCAAGTGGGCAGGAAAGTGGGTCAAACTTTTCGGACCTCATAGGTCTGGACAGGTGTTCATCTATCCAAGGTTACTGCAAGGCCTACATTTCCAGGATTCAGATCAGGCCTTCCTGACCATTTCCTGGTGCTGCAGACCTGAGAGCTCTGCAATGGTTACCGTTGGAGCAACCTTGGCTTTTCCAAGTGTTGGGAGGTTGACTCGGGCTGGCTCGAGGGATTCTGCCCCAGATAGAGAGCCTGTCATTACTGCTCAGTGCTTGGGAAATGATTTGGAAATGGAGTACAGTCAACAGAGATGTGGAAATACTGAGCAGTCGAAGGACAAAGAGTGTGATATCAGAATTCAGAAGAATGCTGTCCCCATGCCTATTTCTTTGACTGAGCCCAGGGGTTTATTTGGCTGAAAGTGATGAAGAAGTAGTCAGTAGTGAGTCTTATCAAGACGAGGACTCAAAACCACAACACAACACACCTGGAAAAGCATGAAATGATTCACTTTGGAAGGTCAAATTTGAATGTAGATTATACAGTTAAAGGCAGGATTCTTGGCAATGTGGAGGAACAGAGGGATCTTGGGATCCATGTCTGTAGATCCCTCAAAGTTGCCACCCAAGTCGATAGGGTTGTTAAGAAGACATATGATGTGTTGGCTTTCATTAGCAGGGGGGATTATATTTAATAAATACGAGGTTATGCTGCAGCTCTGTAAAGCCCTGGTTAGACCTCACTTGGAATATTGTGTTCAGTTCTGGTCACCTCGTTATAGGAAGGATGTGGGAGATTTAGACAGGGTGCAGAGGAGATTTACCAGGATGCTGCCTGGACTGGAGGGCATGCCTTATGAAGAAAGGTTGAGGGAGCTAGGGCTTTTCTCACTGGAGTGAAGAAGGATGAGAGGTGACTTGATAGAGGTGTACAAGATGCTGAGAGGCATAGATTAGATTAGATGAGATTCCTTTTTAGTGTGGAAACAGGCCCTTCGGCCCAACCAATCCACATCAACCCTCCGAAGAGTAACTCACCCAGACCCATCTCCCTCTGACTAATGCACCTAACACTATGGGCAATTTAGCATGGCCAATTCACCTAACCTGCACATCTTTGGACTGTGGGAGGAAACTGGAGCAAACCCACGCAGACACGGGGAAAATGAGCAAACTCCACACAGACAGTTGCCCAAGGCTGGAATCGAACCTGGGATCCTGGTGCTGTGAGCCACTATGCCGCCCCATAGATAGAGCGGATAGCCAGAGACCTTTTCCCAGGGTGTAAATGTCTGTCACGAGGGGGTGTAATTTTAAGGCGATTGGAGAAAGGTTTAGGGGAGATGTTGGGGGACAATTCTTTACGCAGAGAGTGGTGGGTGCATGGAATGCACTGCCAGCGGTGATAGTAGAGTCAGGTACATTAGGGACATTTAAGCGACTCTTGGATAGGCACATGGATGATACTAAAATGAAGAATATGTAGGTTAGTTTGATCTTAGAGTAGGATAAAAGGTTAGCACAACATCGAGGGCCAAAGGGCCTGTACGGTGCTGTTCTGTTCTATGTTCGTCCAAACTCTAGTGGAACCAAGACCAGCCTACACCTCTAAATGCCCACTTGTTTCAGTTATCCACTGAGTAAACCTCCTCTGAACCACCTCCAATACACCTCATCATTCTTCCTTAAGTGAGGAGACTAAAACTACACATGGTATTTGAGACATGGTCACACCAATGCCTTGTTTCAGTGAAGCACTTCATTCTTCCTTTTATGTTTAATTCCTTTTATAATAAAGATTAGGCATTCCATTAGCCTTCTTAATCACTTGCTGTACTGTATTCTAACCCATTGTGACTGATCATCTAGATCCCTCTGTAACCAAGAATTCTGCACACGTTCACTATTGAAATAATACTCTGCCTTTTCTATTATTCTGCCAAAGTGAACAACTTCACATTATACTCCATTTGTCAGATTTTTGTCCACTCACTTAACCAATATATCGGACTGTGTCGTGGTATGTCATCTTCAGTAACATACGTTCCTGTCTATCTTTGTCTCATCTGTATACTTAGCCATAATGCCTTCGATGCCCTCATCGAAGTCATTGAGGTAGATGGTTCAAAAGTTGAGAGCCCATTACAGAACCCTGGAAAAACCCCACTTATCACATTCTGTTGATTTGTAAAAGATCCATTCTTCAGGGCTCATGCCCGAAACGTCGATTCTCCTGTTCCTTGGATGCTGCCTGACCTGCTGCGCCTTTCCAGCAACACATTTTCAGCTCTGATCTCCAGCATCTGCAGTCCTCACTTTCTCCATCATTTATCCATCCTAGTGTGGTGTCTCCTCTGCCAAAAGCTCTTAAGCTACTCAATAAACCTTTAGGTGAACTTTAACAAATGCCCGCAGTGACGTCTCAGAGCACTCCACCAATAAGTTCCCCTCCCCTTGAGTTTTACCTCGCGCCCTGTGCAAGATTTATTCTCACAGCTGCCCAAGGAGGACATCGCACTCACTTGCCAAGACTCACCTTTTCTCTTCAGGAATCCGAAACGTCGATTTTGCCTGTCCTCGGATGCTGCCTGAATTGCTGTGCTCTTCCAGCAGCACTGATCCAGAATCTGGTTTCCAGCATCTGCAGTCATTGTTTTTACCTCACCTTTTCTCTTCATCATTTCCTTCCTGAATCAAAGGGTTAATTTTTGTTACTTTCCAGTCTGGTGGGACCTTTCTACAATCTAATGCATTTTGGAAAATCCATACCAATGCGTCCACTAAAACTCCATCATGACGTCCAAACATTAGGAAACATCTGCCCTTTGAATCTAGAAATGAACCCCTGTTCTCTTCTCAGTAGGCAGTCGTTGCTGGGTGGTGAGGGTTTCAAGGGAAATGGGTACAGATTTGAGGGATAGATCAGTCATGGTTCAACAGAACAAGAGGATATGCTCAGGGGGCTGAATGGCCTGTCCTGTTTCTGTGATTACTGATCCCAGTCGATATTTGCTTTCGCAAGGAGGGGCACAGCCGACAGATGGCTGGCTGTCTTTTATGACCATCGTTTGTTTTGATTGTGCAGTCACTGGGAAACACAATGGTGTCCCCCTCATTAAACAGGTTTAGTCAAAGAAATTCAAGCCGCTCTTGCAGTAAGCAGATAAACAAAAGGTTAATGAACAGTTGCCAAACAGACGCTGATACAGCGGGCACTTAATACATAACCACACAGACGTACATGCACACACACACACACACAAACCCCCACCCAACCACACCGATACACAGATACACACACACAAAATCACACTGACACAAATACATGCATGCAACCACACACACACTCACTGACACACACTGACAGGGAGAGCAAGGTAAAAGCTCAGGGGCAAAAACATCACTGGTGTTCGGGATGGTGAATGTTTTTGTTCTGATACACAGTCGCTAAAGTTATCACATTTGGACGTCCTTACAATATGGTGACAGTGAATTTTTTTGGCCTATCACATCCTGCCCCAATTTCAGAAAAGCCAACATCAGTTCTTGAAAGCAAAACAATGCTACCAATTCCCCTGCTTTCAAACAACAGGAAGTAAAGTGAAGAAATAGAGAAGATCCAGGAAGATGATAAAGACTTTCAATAAAGTGATAACTTTGGCAATCTCAAGATGTCCAGGGAGGTTTTGCAGCCAATGCAGTATTATTGAACTGTAATCTCACTGTTAGAATGTCAGTAACAAAACAGTCAATTCGAGCCCAGCAGGTTCCCACTAACAGCAACTCAATAATGGCCAAATAATTTGTTTCTTTAGCGATGTTGGTTGAGAGATTAACATCGGTCAGGGCACAGGGGGAGTTTGCCTATCCTTCTTTGAAAGCGCACCATGCGATCTTTAACATTGTGATGAAATCCATTTCCTGTGGATCTAATAGTACACGGGAAGGCCACACGCCCTGCGAATGTAACATTCACAGAACATGCAGTTCTAAGAATTGCTGGAGAATGCAACAGGCAATTTTATGCAGCAATTATGGAGAGCTTATTGCAAGGTTTTCAATTGGGCACTCAGGAGGCACAGATGAACATTTGAAAAGATTGCAGACAGGGACTGAAAGTCAGTGACTTGTGAATGAGATAAGAGTGCCGACTTTACATTAGAATCCTGATTTTTAGCAGGGAAGATACCTGAAGTACGCAAGTTCAGTGCAGGGGCTAGCAAAGTCCCAAGAGCAGTGTGCTGTTAGAAAGCAGGTCATCACGCAAGCAAAAATTTCATCCATTGACTCCACCTACACTTCTTATTGGCTTGGGGAAGGCAGCCAGCATCATCAAAGACCCCTCCCCCTCTGGTTATAATCTCTTCTGGCCTCTTCCGTCAGGCAGAAGATACAAAAGCTTAAACACACAGAACAACAGGTTCAAGAACAGCTTCTTCCCTGTAATTAGTGGACACCTCAAATTTTGAATCTAATGTTAGTATTGCTCTTTGTGCTCCAGCTGTAACATGGCATTCCTTGCTCCGTTCTACCTCTCTGTTGCCCTTTGTATGGTATGATCGGTTTGTACTGCACACAAATCAAAACTTTTCACCATACATGTGACCAGAATACATCAAATCAAAAATCTAAGAGTCATTAAACAGCAAAATTAGGAAAAGTACTGGAAAGTGGGTGTCACTAATAGATGAATACAGCTGAGAGTGGGGGGTTGGAAAACCTGAAGCAATACTTGTTTCAAGCAGCTGAACGAAATGTGAGCTCAGGGAAAAACGTAGGAAAGATCTGGCTTGGTGAAGCTAGCTGTCAGCACAAAGCTGGAGCTGTGTTTGTGAAGAAGCACTGGAATGCAGCTTTCACAGTCCATAGGAACATTGGCACAGGAAAGGAGGGTGATTAATGAGAGTAGGAGCACTCATTGAGACAGTTTTGCCACAGATTTTCAAGGCAACAGTGAAGACTCCACAAAAGCCCACCCTCAGTTTGTTACAGTCCCATATAGGATATACCAAACATTCAGCTCCCAGGAAGAGGAGGTGAATTGCTTTCCCTAATTTATTAACCCCTCTCCTACCTTTAGGTTAGCTGCTACATAAAGGTGGATAAATCCCCAGGACCTGATCAGGTGTACCCTAGAACTCTGTGGGAAGCTAGGGAAGTGATTGCTGGGCCCCTTGCTGAGATATTTGTATCATCGATAGTCACAGGTGAGGTACCGGAAAAATGGAGGTTGGCTACTGTTTAAGAAGGGCGGTAAGGACAAGCCAGGGAACTATAGACCAGTGAGCCTGACCTCGGTGGTGGGCAAGTTGTTGGAGGGAATGCTGAGGGACAGGATGTACGTGTATTTGGAAAGGCAAGGACTGATTAGGGATAGTCAACATGGCTTGGTGCATGGGAAATCATGTCTCATAAACTTGATTGAGTTTTTTGATGAAGTAACAAAGAAGATTGATGAGGGCAGAGCAGTAGATGTGATCTATATGGACTTCAGTAAGGCGTT
>NC_057725.1:63703975-63715106 GCF_004010195.1 Chiloscyllium plagiosum
TATTGCGTGCAATTCTGGTCTCCTTCCTATCGGAAAGATATTGCGAAACTTAAAAGGGTTCAGAAAAGATTTACAAGGATGTCGCCAGGGTTGGAGGATTTGAGCTACAGAGAGAGGCTGAACAGGCTGGGGGATTATTTTCCCTGGAGCGTCGAGGGCTGAGGGGTGACCTTATGGAGGTTTACAAAATTATGAGGGGCATGGATAGGATAAATAGACAAAGTGTATTCCCTGGGGTCGGGGAGTCCAGAACTAGAGGGCATAGGTTTAGGGTGAGAGGGGAAAGATATAAAAGAGACCTAAGGGGCAACCTTTTCACACAGAGGGTGTTACGGGTATGGAATGAGCTGCCAGAGGAAGTGGTCGAGGCTGGTTCAATCGCAACATTTAAAAGGCGTTTGGATGGGTATATGAATAAGAAGGGTTTGGAGGTATACTGGCCCGGTGCTGGCAGGTGGGACTAGATTGGTTTGGGATATCTGCTCGGCATAGATAGTTTGGACCGAAGGGTCTGTTTCCATGCTGTACATCTCTATGACTCTATGACTCTATAACAAGATTAATTTAGACCTTCTTTTGCGGACATCTTTCTCCCAGACCTGGATGAATATGTGTTTTTAATGGAGCCAATTTAACTAAGTGCTCTTGAATTAACAAAGAGCAAACTTATGAACTTGGGGCGGGCATTGTGGCTCTGTGGTTAGCATTGCGGCCTCACGGCGCCAGGGACCTGGGTTCAAACCCTGCCTCGGGCAACTGGCTGTGTGGAGTTTTCACATTCTCCTTGTGTCTGCGTGGGTTTCCTCTGGGGTCTCTAGTTTCCTTCCACAATCCAAAGATGTGCAGTTTAGGTGAATTGGCCACGCTAAATTGCCCATAGTGTTAGGTGCATTTGTCAGGGGTAAATATTGGGTAGGGGAATGAGTCTGGATGGGTTACTCTTCGGAAGGTCAGTGTGGACTTGTTGGGCCGAATGGCCTGTTTCCGTACTGTAGGGATTCTACTCTAGCAAAACAAATATTACAAATAAGAGTGTAATCAATAAAGATAAAATAGTTTTTAAAAAATGGCTTCTGACCTATTCACAAAGAGCCGATAATAGGGTTATTACAGTGAGGTTACTGGTAAGGTTAATATTGGTGTTTGAACATTCAGTCTCAAGATTGTTAGTTTTGCAAATTGTGTTGCTCCAATTCCTTCTGAGTGTGACTGAATTTGAGCATTCAGGGTGAGAGAGTGTCCTTTTATCACTTGTTTCCTTTTTGTCTGGCTTGCTAGTTAACTGATTTCAAGCACTCAGAGTGAGACACACCCTTTCCCTGCAACACAGGGGTGAGTAGGAACCAGTTCTTTGACTGCCACCTTCACAGCCCACTACTGCTGGAACCCAGGCCACAATACACAAGAACGCTTAATTTCACTAACAGAGACATGAAAGTGTCAGTCCCAATACTACATTCCAGCCAAGTTAAAATGAGCTTTTAACCCCTTCCCTTCTTTATTTCCAAAGGGAAAAAAAACACAAAATGTATCTATAGTTTGGGAAAAAATCCACAAACTGTGGCTTTTTGCTTAACAGGAGGATGTCAGCCTGTTTGTAGACACAAAGCATCAAAGTCAAGTCTGTTTTGACTTGCCTTGTCTCTGCTTTGAAGGATTGTTGTTTGAAGTTCCCCTCTGATCTTTAGCTGTGACATTGCATAGGCTCTCTCTCTCTTTCTCCAGACAGCCACTTATAATTACATTCTCAGCCATTTTGGGCTGTATCAGACACTCGTTCAAAAACAATTAAAAGTTAAACATGTCCATAGTACTTCAGGAATCTGCCCTTGGTCATAACAATTTCATTCGGTCTTTAAACGACATTTGATAGGAGGAAATGCTGGAATGGTATTATCGCTGGATTCTTAATCCAGAAACATTAGTTAATGTTCTGATGGAATTCCTATCCAATAGAAATCTGTAATTAAGATTCTAAAAATGATCATGAATCGATTGTCAGGAAAAACCCATCAGGTGCACTAATGTCCTTTTTGGAAGGAAACTGCCATCCTTACCTGGTCTGGCCTACACATGACTCTGGACCCACAGCTATGTGGTTGACTCTGAAATGGCCTAACAAGCCATTTTTTCAATGCAGAGAGCAGTTTGTGTATGGAATGAACTTCCAGATGAAGTGGTGGACATGGGTACCATTACAACATTTAGATAAGTGCATGAATATGAAAGATTTGGAGAGATATGAGCCAGGTAGCAGGCAGGTGGGGCTAGTTTAGTTTGGGATTATAGTTAGCATGGACTGGTTGGATCGAAGGGTCTGCTTCCATGCTGCATGACTCTATGACTCACAATTACTCCCTAGGCAATTAAGAACAACTGAGCCAATACCATCCTATTCACATGAATGAATGAAAAAGAAAATGACTGACTGTATCATAAATATTGAGGGGGAACTGCTCAGAAATCCACGGGATCTATCTTGTTGCCATACGTATTCAATGTTCAAAGTAGCTTCTTCAATCAGACTTTTACAAGTGTTTGCTACATGTTAACCCTGGCATTAGAAATAAGTTGCACACATATTTGTAGATTGCATTCTAACTCTTCAAGTGTGTGAAGTAAGGTCTCACTTGTTCGAGAGTGTGGGATTGTGTGGCTTGGCTCTTTTCGTCAGTCCCCTCTTGTCTCCTCTAAGTGGGGGTCGGTTCTCTTATTGTACCCTCCTGGTGCCGCAAATGCATGTAAGTATAATCTTACAAAAGAAAGAGAGATGCCTTTGGCTTGTTTATTGGAAATAATCAAACTCCAACATTTGTTTGCTTTCTTCATAGGATCTGCTGTGGAGGAATCATGTGTCTTTGTAAGTGAGAGAAAACCCAAGGCAATCTGAGGGATGTGGACAGAGAGAAAAGCCGGTGGAAGGAGGCACCCGGGCCAATGGACACGGGATTTCGTATTGAGCTCAGAGCCCATCGCTCCAGTGGAAAGGTGGAGAGCCCTTTCATGCGACCTCTGATAGAGCTAACCATGATGCAATGTCTACAGCCAATCAGGGAGCTCCCACTGCAACAAAGAGCAGGAAGCACTCAAACTCTGAGCATTGCAGATTCAAAGGCAATGATTCTAGCAAGTTATCATGGAGGCATCTTGCAGGCAGATATTGCCATCATCCTGATAGCTGATCCAAGGGACCATGCTGGCTCTCAAAAAGCTGTTGACCATGTGTGGATAGTTATCCCTGGGAGCTGCTAACCAAGGAGCTCTGTAGATTAGTGTCACACCCAGTATCAGCCCTCTGCTTTGACATGATAGCTTGAATCTCAGCAGCACTATATACTCACTATCGTCATGTATGCTCTGATCTGCATAGAGAGAATGTTCTGTACTCCTTTCCTCGACAGAGTCAGAGAAGGACAAAATGGTAAAATACAACAACTGTCAGATTCATTTACTCCCTAGTTACTGGCAGTAGCCTCCTTGCCCTGCTCTGAGGCTGCAGGTTTGATCTCCTTTGTAAAGTGGAGACGGTGCCACCTTGTTCCTGGTGAGAGATGAGCGTGATGTAAGTGAAGAAACCTTGAAGGCTCTGCTCCTTCTCATCTCCACTTGTCTCACTCTGTTCTGCCCCTGCTCCATCTCACTCTCATACTGTCGAACAAAATGACTGGAAACTACAGCAACAATGATCGGGAACAAACAGTCCCCTATGGAACCCTTGAATCCTCCTGAACACAGAGGGACGCTCCCTTCAGTCTTGTAACTAATCTGTAACTGAAGAAGCAGTATCTATATATCTTTGTACCTAAGCTGGCACTGTAAATGGCGATTTATAAACATTTCACTGTTCTCATTTGAGTATCTGTAACAATAAAACTAATTCATTTCAATAAACTCAGTCAGAGCCAGTCAAAGTGAAGTGACAATTATTCAGCCGGAAATAATTGCTTGTCTCTTTTCCAAGTGACGAGTTGGTGGGAACTCCTTCCTGTTGCTGAAGGGCACCTGTGTGATGTTCAGAGAAGGCATTACAGAGGTCAATTCTAAATTAGCAGTGTGGTGGCAAACAGAGCATGATTTTTGCAACTCTCATACTGGCTGCTGACGTGACCACACTAACACATTCAACAAAATGGTGACTAACACAAGTCACATGGTACATAGTGCAAACCCCATTTTGTTACTAATATTGTGACAGGCATGTAGGAGTAAAATCTTGCCATACTAATATTACCATTACAAAGATTGTATCTGTTTGCTTTTGTACTTTGAAAATTGCAGACCAAAACTAGAAAGAGCCATTTTACAACCAGTGTTTTAAAGGATTGCTACATACAAACTGATCCTTGAGGCAAGAAATGTACAAATAACTGTTTGGGCAAGCAGAAATTGAAATGGCTGCAGATGAATTGGATGGCTGTGTGTACAGGATTTTTTATAAAACATGAATTAGTCGATGGACTGATAACCATGTGATTGGCCCTCAGATAACTGAGCACCTTTGTGACTGGGAACAAGACAGAGAGAAAGTGTTTTGATCTCCAGCTAGCTCTCTGTTCTCTAAACCAATTTGAAATCTGAATAAAAATCAGTTCATCTTTCCTTCAGCAGTTGTTGAAAGCTGTGACTTCTAATGAATAAGTCCAAGAATGTTTATAAGTGAATATTTTTTATTCATTTGTGGGACTTGGCTGTCACTGGCTGGCCAGCATTGATAGCCCATCCCTTATTGTCCTTGAGAAAGTGGTGGTGAGCTGCCTTCTTGAATCGCTGCAATCCATTTGCTGTGGGTTGACCCTCCCATGTGAGTAGGGTGGGATTCCAGGATTTTGACCCAAAAACTGTGAAGGAATGGTGGCATATTTCCAAGTCAGGGTGGTGAGCGGCTTGTAGGGGAACTTGCAGGTGGTGGTATTCCCAAGTACTTGTTGCCCTTGTGCTTTTAGGTGGAAGTGGTTGTGGGTTCGGAAGGTGCTGCCTGAGGATCTTTGGTGAGTTTTTGCAGTGTACCTTGTAGATAGTATACACTGCTGCTACTGAACATTGATGGTGGAGGGATTGAATGTTTGTAGCTTTGGTGCTAATCAAGCAGGTTGCTTTGTTCTGGATGGCGTCAAGCTTCTTGAGAGTTATTGGAGCTGCACCCATCCTGGCAAATGGGGAGTATTCCATCACACTCCTGACTTATGCCTTGCGGATGGTGGAGAGAATTTGGGTATCAGGAGGTGAGTTAGTCGCCGAGTCTCTGACCTGCTCTTGTAGCCAGTGTTTATGTGGTGAGTCTAGTTGAGTTTCTGGTCAATGGTAACCCCAAGGATGTTGACAATGGGGGATTCAGTGATGGTAATACCGTTGAGTAGCAAGAGGCAGTGGTTAGAGTGTCTCTTATTGATGATGGTCATTGCCTGGCATTTGTGTGGCGCAAACATTACTTGCCACTTGTTGGCCCAAGTCTGGATATTGTTCAGATCTTGTTGCATGTGAGCACGGACTGCTTCAGTATCTGAGGAGTTGCTGAACACTCTGCAATCATCAGTGAACATCCCACCTTGTGTCCCCTGCCATCCAGTAAAAGTATCTGGAGAAAGACAATTGGAAGTAATGTTCAGACCAGCGTAAGTATCATAAAAAAACATAAGTATCATAAGGAACAATGCTTGCTCTGTGCTTTCATTGTCTGATTATAATAACATAGTTTTCAGAATCAACTGTGCTTTGGATAGATTTTATGCATGAAATGTATTCTGCTTTTCTTTTATAAACAAACCATTAAAGAGGGGGTTGGGGACAGGGAGAGAGAATGAGAGAGAGAGAGAGAAAAAACTACACATAATGATTTTGACAAGCATTAAATGAGGCATAATTTCCTAAATGGAAAAAGACAAATTAGCTATTTGAGACAAAATGTTTTCATTTTAATTTAAATTTCAGCAGATCCTTTCAGCACCAACTCTGCCACATCTTACTCAATGTGACACGAGAGTGGCGAACTGTGACTGAAGAAATCAGAACGCAGTTTGGTTGAGTGCCAGTGAGTCTCTTTGAACTGATGTTTGGAAAATTAAACTGTGTGCCTTCATCAGTTTTGTACAGAAAATATTACTCAGCAGCTTTGCAGATTGTATATTTCTCCAGCATTTTCATCTCGTTCTAAACGAAACTGAACAGAAAGAACAAGAGACGAAACAAACGGGAAAAAAGAAGATTGAACCAAGCAGGATGAGAACGGGGTTTAATGGAACGTGGTAATGAAGGGATGGTCTTGAATGGTTTCTGTGAAAGAATATGGATGTCAATTACAGCAAAATGCACCCAGAGGTCAGGTACAATACAATCTGTTCCACAGCACACTCATAGTTGCCAGTCTATGGAAGCCCTATTGAAACATAATATCTGAAATAACTCCACAGGGATCAGTAACTCGTCACTGAGTCACCCTTTATGTAGGCATGCACAGTATGTGACACTGCTCCAGATAGCTCAAAGCTGACTTCAGGAATGAGTAGAACCCCTGACAGTCCTGCTTATATCTGTCAGCCAGGGCTCCCTGATTGGACCAGTTTATCAGCCCGAATTCTGAGGCCCACTTCGTTCCAATAATTACAATATCATCTTTAATTCCCACAGCAGCGGTCATGGGATATTGAATACAAGTCACTGGTGAAGAGTAGAACACAACAGAGACACGCGTAGAAGAAGCTGGAGGCTGATGAATTACCCGACCTCCCTATAGCACAATCTCTTCATCCTTATTCACAATTCACTAGACCACTATGAAGGAGCAGAGTTGTGCTGGCCTTCTCAATAAACCTGAAGAATCTTGGGATGCTTTGCCACATTAAAAGGTGCCATAGAAATGCAGACTGTTGTTCCTGTAAAAATTACTTAGTTAATCCTGTAAAATTACAATCAATGAGAACATTTACATGCAAATAAATCACATCATGAAGCAGATGAAGTGACTTACATTTTGTAAAGAGTGCAGAGTTATCTCACAGCAACTCAACATTGCTTGGCTTGCTGATGAACAATTTACTTTGAAGATTAGTGTCTAAGTTTTGTCAAATCAGGCCAATGTTCTTCAGATGGTGACTGGTTAATAGATTTAGACAAACAGTCCATTTGGCAGATCAGCACATTGGTGCTGGCCATGTTTACTGAACTTGCATAACTGAGCTCCAAGATTGATCAGGTCTCTCACTTTCTCCTGGGACTATTTTATTTCTGGGATATTGGAGTAGTGAAAAACATTCTAACCATAATTCTTGGATCTTCTGTTCCTGGAAAAATCCATTTCTATTGTTTGAAGTCATGTATGGCAGACAAATAAATTCGATCAGTACCTAAACACAGTCACGATGTGCTGAGCTTCCCTGTCAATGTAGTGAAGGATAGTTCAGATCACTTTGTCTTGGAACGCTCCATCTTCCCACATGAAAACCCCTCTGACCACACGTTCTTAAGGGAATGCTCCACATGTAACACCCTCAAAATCCAAAGGGAAGGGTGATGGTGAATCCTGTAGGATAGAGAGCCAGAGTCACAGATGTACAGCATAGAAACAGACCTTGCAGTCCAACTTGTATATGCCAACCAGATATTCTAAATTTATCTAGTCCCACCTGCCAGCACCCGACCCATATCCCTCTAAACTCTTCCTATTCATATCCCCATCCAGATGCCTTTTAAATGTTGTAATTGTAACAGCCTCCACTACTTCCTCTAGTAGCTCATTTCATACATGTACCACCCTCTGTGTGAAAAAGTTACCCCTCAAGTCCTTTTAAAATCTTTTCCCTCTCACCATAAGCCTATACCCTTTATTTTTGGACTCCCCTATCCGGAGTAAAAGACCTTGGCTATTCACTCGATGCATGCCCCTCATGATTTTATAAACCTCAATAAAGGTCACCCCTCAGCCTCCGACACTACAGGGAAAACAGCCCCAGCCTGTTCAGCCTCTCTCTACAGCCCAAACCCTCCAACCCTGGCAACATCCCCTCGTTCCCTGAGGCAGAAGGTCTCATGTTTGAAAATTCCAAACAGGCAACTGAGATGTACTTGGCAGATGGCAAGAAGTGTTCACCCCCAACTGATGCTTTCTGCACTCCAGAATCTCCTTCTGCACATAGTACTCCAGCTGGCTGTAATGGGAGGAACACCATTGCTCACCTCTTTCCAGAATGTTCTTTTGCACAGAACTTAATCCATAAAATTTGTAAAAAAATACAATTCAGTACATTTCATCTTGAACATTATAGGATTCACAAAATAAAATGAAAGCAGGCTCCACTCAATTGTCACAGCCTAGTGGTATTATTATTAGATTATTAATATCAGCCAATGGACCTGGGCTCGAATCCCCTCACGGCAGAGGGTGAAATTTGAATTCAATAAAGAAAGAAATTTAGAAATTTACTGATGACCATGAAATCATCGTCAATTGTTGGAAAAACCCATCGAATGTCCTTCAGGAAATCTGCCCATCCTTACCTGGTCTGGCCTACATGTGACTCAACTGCAATATGAAATGGCCCTAGCAAGCCACACAGTTCAAAGGCAAGTTTGGATGGGCAATTAATGCTGGCCAGCCAGCACCACCCATGAGTGAATTTTTGTTAAAATTAAGCATATTTTGGAAGGGTGAATTTTGAGCTCTCTATGATCTGAGGGAAATAAAATGTGTCGATATTTCCCTTTAACATATTGGTGTTGGTACATAACCTGAGTTCATACATCATGGAAACAGATCCTTCGGTCCAACTCATCCATGCCGACCAGGTTTCCAATGCTAAACCAGCCCCATTTTCCTACGTTTGGCCTACATCCCTCTGAACCTTTCCTATTCATAGAGGCATAGAATACCTCTGCCAAGGAGAAACTCCTGGCCAAATCCATGTAAGTTGTGAAAAGGAGAACTGCCTAAGGAGATGATCATTTGTCTTGGAGCTACAATGGCCAGACCAGCAGAGCACTCAACCTTAACAAAAGAAGTCTGGATGTTCTCTGGCTGAAGACTCCATTGAAAAAGAGACCAAGTTGTGAGAGGAGTGATCCACCTGCCAAATGGTATTGTTCTAATCTGTGTGGCAGTGGTGTGACAAAAGCGGGGGGGGGGGGGAGATGAGGTGGGGGTGGGGGTGGGGGAAGATGGGAGGAAAAAAAAACAGAGCCACCTCCACTTTCCGCAGGGCAACTCCTTTTGCCCAAAGTCACATGACTCCAGGATTGTTGACACAACCTGAAAACACCATGTTATCTTGGCTTGGGTTGATGACAAAAGCAGGAGAAATAAAAGGAGATGAAATGGGCCACAGCTAATGCAGGCTAATTAATTCATGAGCTCTGAGAAAGGGTTATGGGACCCAAACGTTAACGGCAAAGATTCCAGCAAGCTCTTGCTACAGTGGGGACTCCGCGTAAGTTCATAGAAGCCATAGATTAGTTACAAAACAGGAGGACGACATTCAGCCCATGATAGCTGTCTGCAGAAGCAAAAATCTAGCTCGTTCACATCCACATCCCGTTTCCATAGCCCCACTCCTTTTCTCCGACCTTTTCCACATTTGCCCAATTTTCTTTTAAAATTCCAGTATAGCTTTTGGATTTTGAAGCTTGTTGTGGAAGGGCAGCATGGTGGCTCAGCGGTTAGACCTGCTGCCTTACACCAGCAGAGACCTAGGTTCAATTCCAGCTTTGGGCGACTAAGTGGAGTTTGCACATTTGCCCTGTGTCTGCGTGGGTTTCCTGTGGGTGCTTTGATTTCCTCCCTCAGTCTAAAGATATGCAAGTTAGGTAAATTGGCCATACTAAATTGCCTGTAGTGTTCAGGGATGTGTAGGTTAGATGCATTAGTCAGGGGAAATATGGAGTAATAGGGTCGGGGAATGGGTCTGGGTGGGATACTCTTCAGAGGGTCGGTGTTGACCTGTTGGGCCAAAATGGCCTGTTTCCACACTGTAGGGATTCTATAACATTTGTTCTTTGTTTGTACGGCTCCCTGAAATTTTTCTTTTTAGAATGATGGATCATAAGTGAAACATTGTTTTTGGATCAAGCAGAGTGATGATGTATCAGTTTACTCATTAAATACACAAAATACGACCCGCAAAAAAGAGCAGAGCTCACAACATTCATAAGCATTTTGCAACCACACAATCAATTCTAATATATCAACACAATATTAGCAGTCTTCTCAATATTTCAGCAAACATTGAGAAAGACCCAATTGTGATGGAGGTTTGCCAATACAGAAAGACAACAGATCCAGTAGTTAGAGAAGTATTTGGTCATGAAAGAAATAAAGATTCCTTTTTATTTACTCTGCTTTTACAGTTCTAGTCATTTGAATTTGAGCTTCTGGCTTCCTCTAAAAAGTAAATAGTGTGGCTTTCAAGAAGCTTTATTCAAACGCCTTTTGACATTTCTCTTTACCTGATATCATGGGACGTAAATGTTACAGGGAAAGCCAACATCTATTTTCACCCATGGCTGAAAAAGGTCACTGAGCGACCTTCTTGAATCAGTTCAGTCCTTAAAAGTGAAGGTACACCTGGGGCAGAGTGAGACAAGGGGTTCCAGATCCTGGCCCAGTGATGGTGAATAACACTGATATAACTCCAAGTCAGGATGGTGTGCAGCTCAGAAGGGAGCATACAATCAATCAATCAGTGTTAACATGACGGGTTGAGTGACTTACCGCTGATTATTCCAGCCTGTGAATCCTGAGATTAAGACAGAACAGTTTTTCTCATTTGTTTCCAACTGTGCCAAATCCTACAGATACAATGGAAAAGTACGCGCAGATCCAATAGATGAGATGCCTGCTATGAATAGTTTGGGAATTTTCCTTCACCCTCACTTGTACCACTAGGGGTCAAACATTTGATCAGCACACGCATGTTCTTACAGCACATATGCCTTGCCATTTTGTCACGGGTCCTGTTTAGTCCCTTGCTTCTGGTGTTGGAGGATGGGAACAGGTTGTACAGATATGGGATTCTGGAACATTGCACAATAAAAATCGGTTTACATTTGGCGGATGAGCTTAAGAAATCGTGGTCTCCCACAGACCACATTGACTATTCGTCTGGCATCATTCCATAAAATTAGCACCAATGTCCTGTCTCTCGGA
>NC_057725.1:63715606-63758415 GCF_004010195.1 Chiloscyllium plagiosum
AGTCTGTCTCTAAATTCCAGACCCCCCATCACTAACAGTCTATTGTTGATCAAAATTCTTGACAACAGTCAATGACCTAGACCGCCCTGTTGTCAGGATTACTGAATTTTCAAAAGGCCTTACCCTGTGATAAAAGGAGCTTTCACCCCTTTTCAAACTGCAGGTCAGGAATGGACACACTGTCCAGGATGCAGGTGTGGTTTCAAAACAAGAAGGAGTGCAATTGATATGATCTTCACGGTCTGGCATCTCTCAAAGAAATGTAGTGAATAAAGGGGATCACAACTTTGGGGATCACAACTTATTGCGTTAGATCAATCTCAGTGAAATAGTCCACCATGTGAACAGAGATGGTGTGTGTAAGTTGCTTGGGGGAATTGGATTGTCTTCTGAATTTGGAGTCTATGACCTGCTCTTCCAATGACAACAGAATAGGAACAGCCAGCAGTGATAGGATGGAAAGGAATCCTGAGATCTGCAGTGGGGTCGTGAGGTTTTGTACTGGAAGAGTACCGCCCGACACATCAGAACATGGCAGAACGCCTTGTCCCCTCTAGATCCAAGACAAAAGTGCAACGTGTCTTCCGAGAGCTGCTCCACGCTGGTTATGTTCACCTCATGTTCCATTCCGAAGGATCCATTCAGTGGCAGCGAGACAAACCTCCTCACATCCATAAGGAACTTGGTTTCACGAAGAGAAATGTCAGGGCACCCTGCTGTCCATCAACATTGACAATGTAACATCTTTGGTAGCTTCGCCAACACTCACCAACAATTTGTCAACACAAACACCATAAAACCGCACATGACCAATCACAGTCTGGCACCTCTCAAAGAAATGTAGTGAATAGAGGCGATCACAACTTATTGTGTTAGATTAATCTCAGTGAGTGGAAGGAGAACATGACTGAAGATTTCAAACTGCAGATCTACTGAGACTACATTCTCAACACACTCCTTACACTGAGATGTGGACAATGGAAGAAAAGACTAAACAGCTTCCACCACCGCTGGTTCAGACACCTCCTTATCATTTCTAGGCAAGCCTAGATCCCTGATAAAGACTCCAGCCTGCCTCAGCCACTCTCCAAGGCAGTGTGTTCCAGATTCTCATCACTCTGAATTCGTCAGTTCATCTCTTCATAGTTAATTGTACGGACTTGCCCCTTTCCCTCACCTGCAAATGGAGACAAGTCATCCACAGCTTTGAACTCCCCTTCAGAAGCTTAAAGGCAGTTTCCGAGTCTCCCCTCAGCCTTCTCATTTCCTGACTACTCTTCCTTGTTTCTCACACATTTACGGTTGTTGGTGGAACAAAATGAGAAAGTGGGATCAGTGGAAAGGAAGGGCAGAGATGGAAGATTGCAAACAAGCTTACAAAGCACAAGGCTTAAAACAGCGGAACAGACTTGGGGAAAGCTACAATCCTCTCAGCTTTTAAATGCAGCAACTGCTTGTGTTCTTCTGCCAGGTGGCAGTGTAATCATGTTATACCACAACAGAGTTAAAAATCACACAACACCAGGTTATAGTGCAACGGGTTTATTTGGAAGCACTAGCTTTCAGAGCGCTGCTCCTTCATCAGGTGGTTGTGGAGTAGGACCATCAGACACAGAATTTATAGCAAAATATGACAGTGTCATGCAAGTAAAATAATATATTTAACAAACTTGATTGTTGTTAAGTCTTTCATCTTTTAGAACAGGCTACAGGTTTCAGTTCATTAATATGTAAATCCCAGAACTTCTGTTAAGTTAAATTCTCAAGTTAAGGTTTTATAAAAAATGGTGACATCTCAGCTCAGACAATGCCTTGAAGGTGTGAGGTCAGAGTCTGTCTGTATCTCAATCTTGACTCAGGCTGGTTCTATTTCCAAAGTGGAATTCGCAAAATTTCACATGGATTGACTGTCTGCATTGACTGCCTACCCAGTTGTGTATTTTTTGAGCAAAATAGAATGTATCTGTAAATATAATTGCACGGTGGCACAGCGGTTAGCACTGCTGCCTCACAGCACCAGAGGCCAGGGTTCAATTCCCGCCTCAGGCAACTATCTGTGTGGAGTTTGCACATTCTCCCAGTGTCTGCGTGGGTTTCCTCTGGGTGCTCCGGTTTCCTCCCACAGTCCAAAGATGTGCAGGTTAGGTGAATTGGCCATGCTAAATTGCCCGTAGTGTTAGGTGAAAGGGTAAATGTAGAGGAATGGGTCTGGGTGGGTTGCTCTTTGGAGGGTCGGTGTGGGCTTGTTGGGCTGAAGGGCCTGTTATCCACACTGTAAGTAATCTAATAATTCTACAAATATAAATTCAACCCTAGACTTATATGTGTGTGTGTGTGTGCGTGCAGGAGAGAGAGAGTGCGTGTGAGTGTGAGCGCATGTGAGAGAGTGTGTGTTTGTGTGTGGGCAAGCTTGGTAAAGTATGTGTGTGTGAGTGTGTGTTAGCCCAAACCTGGCCTGTTGTCCAGATTTGAACATGGACTGCTTCAGTATCTGAGGAGTCACAGATGCAATCATTGGTGAACATTCCCACTTAAGATGGAGGGAAATAAGCCTGTGAGAGGGTGTGCACGTGGGGGGTGTATGTGAGTGAGTCTGAGAGAGAACGTGTGTGTGAGAGAGGGTCTGTGTGGGTATATGAGTATGTAAGAGTGTGTGTGTGTGAGACAGTGGGTAGTGCAGTGGGGTCACCTATAGTGTGACATGAACCCAAGGTCCAGGCTGAGGCGATCCCAATGGGTACCAAACTTGGCTAATAGCCTCTATTTGGCAACTTTGCATTGTTGAAAATGTGTTGCTGGAAAAGCGCAGCAGGTCAGGCAGCATCCAGGGAACAGGAGAATTGACGTTTCGGGCATAAGCCCTTCTTATGCCCGAAACGTCGATTTTCCTGTTCCCTGGATGCTGCCTGACCTGCTGCGCTTTTCCAGCAACACATTTTCAGCTCTGATCTCCAGCATCTGCAGACCTCACTTTCTCCTCAACTTTGCATTGTTGCCCGTCCCGAAGTCTGCCTTGGAGGATGGTGACCCGAAAATCCGAGGCATAATGTTCCTGATCTCTGAAGTGTACATTAGCGAGACCAAGCAGACGCTACGACATCGCACAACAATCACCAGACAGGGGTGTCGGGAGGAAACACTCTATACACTATCTCACACACATTTAACTCAAGGAATCATCCCCCAGCTTGCTGTCAGTGTTAATAATACATTATTGAACGGTCAGTAACAAAGTAGACACCATTAAAGACACTCAAAGCTTTTACTGGTCAGCCTATATATCCATCAATCAAACAAACTACAAAAAACAATAAGGAAGGGACACTAAGGTAATGCAAAGAGCTCCGGATGCTGGAGAGCTGAAAAACAAACAGAAATTGCTGAAGAAAATTATCAAGTATTGCAGCATCTGTGTTGTTGGAGCTGCCCTCATCCAGGTGAGTGAGCAGTATTCCATCACACTCCTGACTTGTGCCTTGTAGATGGAGGATAGGCTTAGGGGAGTCAGGAGGTGAGTTACTCATCGCAGTATTCCTAGCTCTGACCTACTCTTGCAGCCACTGCGTTTATGTGGTGAGTCCAGTTCAGACTCTGATCAATGATAACCCCCAGGATGTTGATAGTGGGGGGATTCAGTGATGGTAACACCATTGAATGTCAAGGGGCGGTGGTTAGATTGTCTCTTCTTTGTCATGGTTATAGCCTGGCATTTGTGTGGCACAAATGTTATTTGTCACTTGTCACTCTAAGCTTGGATATTGTTCAGAGCTTTGGGTTGTATTTGAACATGGACTGCTCCAGTATCTGAGGAGTCACAGATGGTGCTGAACACTGTGCACTCTTTGGCAAACATCCCCAATTCTGACCTTATGATGGAGGGAAGGTCATTGGTGAAATAGCTGAAGATGGTTGGGCCTAGGACACTATCCTGAGGAACTCCTGTAGAGATGTCCTGGAGCTGAGATGACTGACCTCCAAAAACCATAACCATCTTCCATCGCATTCCTGATGAAGGGCTTATGCCCGACACATCAACTCTCCTGCTCCTCAAATGCTGCCTGACCTGCTGTGCTTTTCCAGCACCACACCTTTTGACCTATCTTCCTATGTGTCAGGTATGACTCTAATCAGATTAGATTAGATTACTTACAGTGTGGAAACCGGCCCTTCGGCCCAACACCGACCCGCCGAAGCGCAAACCACCCAGACCCATTCCCATACATTTACCCCTTCACCTAACACTACAGTCAATTTAGCATGGCCAATTCACCAAACCTGCACATCTTTGGATTGTGGGAGGAAACCGGAGCACCCGGAGGAAACCCACGCAGACACGGGGAGAATGTGCAAACTCCACACAGTCAGTCGCCTGAGGCGGGAATTGAACTCGGGTCTCTGGCGCTGTGAGGCAGCAGTGCTAACCACTGTGCCACCGTGCTGGAGTGTTTGCCCCCTGATACCCATCGATCCCAGTTTTATTAGGGCTCCTTGATACCACACTCAGTTGAACTCAGCTTTGACGTCAAGGGCTGTCACTCTTACCTCACCCTCGGGAATTAAGCTCTTTTGTCCATGTTTGAACCAAGGCTGTAATGAGGTCAGGAGCTGAGTGGCCCTGGGGGAACCCAAACTGGGCGTCACTGAGCAGGTTATTGCTGAGCAGGTGTTGCTTGATAGCCCTGTTGGTGACACCGTCCATCACTTTACTGATGATCGAGAGCAGGCTGTTGAGGTGGTAATTGGCCGGGTTGGATTTATCCTGTTTTTTGTGCACAGGACGTACCTGGACAATGTTCCACACTATTGGGTAGATGTCAGTTTTACAGCTATACTGGAACAGCTTGGCTGGGGGAGCAGCCAGTTCTGCAGCACAAGTCTTCAGTACTATTGCCGGGATATTGTCAGGGCCCATAGCCTTTTCAGTATCCAGTGTCTCTGAGTGTTTCTTGATATCGTGTGAATGAATCAAACTGGCTGAAGCCTGCTATCTGCAATGCTGGAGGAGATCAAGATGGATCATCCACATGCACTTCTGACTGAAGATTGTTGCAAAAGCAATTGCTTTGTAACTTTCTTGTATCCTCTTCACAACTTATATTTCAAAGTGTCTGTGTCACCTGGGAAATTAGGAAACATGACTTCAGTCCCTTCGTTCAAGTTATTCATGGAAATTGCCAAATGTTGAGATCCCTCGGTGTAATGTACAATGACTTACAACATACCGACCAGAAAATGAACTATTCATGACTACTCTCAGTTGCCAGCTAGGTAGCTAATCTTTTATCAGTGCCAATATGTTACCACCTAAATCCTAGCTTTTATTTCCAAAACAACCTTTGATACGACAATTTATCAAATGCCTTCTGGAAATCAAAATACAGTACGTCCAATCAGCAGTGAGCATAATGAAATAAGCTGGGAGTGCTGTCCAATGAGCTGGTACTGTTATCCAATGATTAGATTAGATTAGATTAGATTACAGTGTGGAAACAGGCCCTTCGGCCCAACAAGTCCACACCGACCCGCCGAAGCGAAACCCACCCATACCCCTACATTTACCCCTTACCTAACACTACGGGCAATTTAGTATGGCCAATTCACCTAACCTGCACATCTTTGGACTGTGGGAGGAAACCGGAGCACCCGGAGTAAACCCACGCAGAGACGGGGAGAACGTGCAAACTCCACACAGTCAGTCGCCTGAGTCGGGAATTGAACCCGGGTCTCTGGCGCTGCGAGGCAGCAGTGCTAACCACTGTGCCACCATGCCGCCCACTGTTGGGCTGGTACTGTTATCCAATGAGCTGGTACTGTTATCCAATGAGCTGGTACTGATATCCAATGAGCTGGTACTGTTATCCAATGAGCTGGAGGGCTGTCCAATGAGCTGGGAGCGCTGTCCAATGAGCTGGTACTGTTATCCAATGAGCTGGAGGGCTGTCCAATGAGCTGGAGGGCTGTCCAATGAGCTGGAGGGCTGTCCAATGAGCGGGGAGCTTTATCCAAGCAGTTGTAAGTGCTGTCCAATGTGTTGTCCAAAAAGCTGTACGTGCTGTCCAATGAGCTGGTGGTACTGTTCACTGAACTGGGACTGTTATCCAATGAGCTGAGAGTCATTGAATGAGCTGGCCGGAAAGCCAAAAGAACTGTGGAAATCTGAAACAGAAACAGAAATTGCTGGAAAACCTCAGCAGGTCTGGCAGTACCTGTGGAGAGAAAGCAGAGTTAATGCTTCAGGTCCAGAGACCCTTCTTCATAATGGGTTCTATAATATTTGTTTAGGCCTATTCCTTCATTAACATTAGGATACAGGCCTTTTCACCCCAAGGTGAGGGCAGCACAGTGTCTGGGACAAGGAACAGAGTGAAGAAAGCCGAATGAGCTGTCATTGTCAGAGAGATAGCCGCCCTGTCAGGGTCAACATCTTTAGGACAGGAGTGGGAATGGGACCATTGTTGTAGTGGGGAATGTGGCAAGTCTGAAAGCAGGTGTCTATCTCTCAAAGGTCCCCAACTAAAGGAGGAAATATACTTTTAATTAGTAAAACAGACACCTATTTATTTTCTCTTTACAAACAGACCAACCTGTCAGACCGGTTTTGCTATTGATATAGAGGGCTGGTTAGTAATTAACTGTTTGTAGGATTGCCACCGTAAAAAGTTGAGTAGTTAAGTCATTCTAATTGCACTTGAGGCAGACAGCACGTCCCTTTCATTTTTAATCACTTATTTCCTGCACTGGTTTATATTTATTGAAGAAACTTCCTTCAGCGGTGTTCAGTCACTGTACACAAGATGCTCAGTGTCCAGAACAGCGACCATGTCTTTAACAGCTGCTGCAGTGTTGGTGAACTAGCAAGTCAAATATTCATGTAAAGCACTGTGCATGCAAAATAACAAGCTTGTTTCTGTTTAACATTGAACTACAGCCAATCGAATAAAAGGAAGTCAACTGGGGAAAAACCTCCATCACCCAAACTACAATTGACAAAGTCCTCATGAGGCCTTTGAATTAAACGACTTTCTGGCCAATCTTCAATCAATCATAGAGAGCCAGGATTAACTTGATGTGTCCTTTGCTACCTCTCTCTCAGTGTTAAGGGATTTGTGCATCTATCATCTTAGCCATTGCTTTGGAATCTTTCAGGCAAATTTCTGGATATGCATCAGGTAAGCTCACTATCTTTCTAATACAGCTTTATTCACCCACTCTTTTAATTACACTTGTCTTGATACAAACAGAGGATGCTGGAAACTTTCAGCAGGTCAGTCAATATCCGTTGAGCAGGGAACGTTTAATGATTTCTTGTCTGCTAAAGATGTTGGTGCTAATATCTTCCATAACGCAGTTTTGACAAAGACAATTGAAATATTGAATACCTACATCATCATAAAGTTGGCTGAGAAACTAAGGTAAATAATTAAAAGCTTCACAGATCGGAGGTAATTGTGCAAGAGTCATATTGAGACCTCAGCTACTGATAACGTTGCCAATGTCCAGTGTAGAAAGTTGAGGTTTCACAGGTTTGGAATGTAATTAAACATTGGAGGAGAGAGATCCAGTGAGATATTATGGAAGACTAATTAGTACAGTTAGATCACATTGGATTCAGGGCGAACTTGCCAGTTGGATACAAAATTGGCTTAATGGCAGGAGACAGAGAGTGGTGGTGGAGAGTTGCTTTTTGGACTGGAGACCTGTGTTCCACAGGGGTCCACTTTTGTTTATCATTTATAGAAATGGTTTCGATGAGAATATAGAAGACATGATTAGTAAGTTTATGGATGATACCAAGATTGATGGTATAGTGGACAGTAAAAAAGGATATCGAAGATTACAAAGGGATCTTGATCAGTCTGGTCAATGGACTGAAGAATGGCAGATGGAGTTTCATTTGGATAAATGTGAGGTACGGTCGGTTCTGCTATAACATGTGTTTCTTCAACACATATTGGCTATAACGTTATTGAAGAATTTAGACCATTATATGTAGAATGCAAACTTTCCTTACCTGTTTTGGCTATAATGTGATTCTGACTCTATTGGTTTAAATGGTGTTGCTTTTACACAATTTTCTTATAATGCATGGGAACATTGTATCAGAACAGACTGTATTGCATTTTAGTAAAACAAACAAGGACAGGACTTGTACAATTTAAAGTTGGGCCCTGGGGTAGTGTTGTATTGCAGAGAGACCTAAGGGGGTGCAGGTACATAATCTTTTGGGGTTTGAGTCACAGGAGGACAGCATGGTTAAGAAGGCATTAAGCACGCTTGCCTTCATTGCTCAGTCCTTTGAGTACAGGAGTTGGGCCGTTATGTTGAGAATATACACAACATTGATGAGGACTCTTCTGGAGTGCTGTGTCCAGTTCTGGTTGCCCTGCTGTACGAAGCATAGTATTGAGCTGGAGAGGGTTCAGAAGAGATTTACCAGGATGTTGCCAGTAATGGAGGGTTTGAGTCATAAGGAGAGGCTGGATAGATTGGGACTGTTTTCATTGGAGCACAGGATGTTCAGGGGTAACCTTATAGAGGTTTATGTAATTATGGGAGGTATAGATAAGGTGAATAGCGGTGTCTTTTCCCTAGGGTGGGGGATTTCAAGACTGGGGGGCATATTTATAAGGTGAGAGGAGGAAGATCTTAAAAAAAAGGGGCAATTTGTATGACACAGAGAGTAGTTTGTGTGTGGAATGAACTTCCAGAGGAAGTGGTGGATGTGGATACAGTCACACCATTTAAAAGACATTTGGATAAGTACTTGAATAAGAAATGTTTAGAAGGATATGGGCCAAGCATAGGCAGGTGGGACTAGTATAGTTTGGGAACATGGTTGGACCGAAGGGTCTGTTTCTATGCTGTATGGCTCTATGATTCTATATCTTGCCGAGCATTTTCTCAGGTAGTGAAATGGATTGGAAAATCATTCAAAAAGAAATAGAAATAGAAATCAGGAATCTGTTGTTGGGAAAATGTTTGGAAGAAATAGCAGAACATTTAGAAATACAAGCTGAGTCAACATAGTTTTGTAAAAGACAAATCATATTTGCCAAATTTGCTCAACTTCTTTGAGTATATAACAAGTAAAATTTAAAATAAATGGAACTAGTAGAATTTCTTTGGACTTCCAGAGGAGTTGGATAACGTGCCACATGAAAGGCGCTTGTATTAGATAGGAGCCCAAAGCATTGTGGGTTATGTATTATCGTGGATTGCTGATTGGTTAACACAACAGAAGCCAGAGTCAGGTTTAATGAGTAATGAGTTGGAAAGAAGTAACGAGTGGAGTGTCACAAGGTTCAATCCTAAAATCTCAATGATCAATCTCCAATAATAGGGTCATGGAGGAGGGCGCAGAATGTAACGTTTCCAAATTTACTGATGATAGACGATGAGCATTCACGTTGTGATGAGGACATAGGAATCCGCAAGGGATATAGACAGGTTGCATGAGTAGGCGAAAACATGGCAGATGGCGTGAAATGCGGAAACAAATGGAGGCTATACACATTGATAAGAAGAATGAAAAGGCAGTCTACTACTTTAGTGGAGAACGATTGCAAAAAATGCAGCCCAGAGGAATCTTGGCATTGTTGTGCATGAAACACAAAACGTTAGCATGCTGGTGCAGCAAGTAATTAAGACAACAATTAGAATTTTGTCCTTGACTGCTTGGGATAGAGTTTAAAAACGGAACTCTTGTTCCAACTGTGCGGGATGTTGAGAGGGCTAGAGTACTGGTTACAGATTTGATTTGTCACCGTTGGGAGCTGTTCAAATGTGATTCGCTAGGTTGATTCCAAGGATTAGATTGATAGATTAGATTCCCAACAGGCCCTTCAGCCCAACCAATCCACACCGACCCTCCGAAGAGTAACCCACCCAGACCCATTTCCCTCTGACTAATGCACCTAACACTATGGGCAATTTAGCATGGCCAATTCACCTGACCTGCACATCTTTGAGCTGTGGAAAGAAACAGAAAGGATCGACTAATCAAGAACAGCTAAAGAGGTTCGGCCTTTATTCATGAGAGTTTGGAAGAATGAGGGGTAGTCTTACTGAAACATACAAAATTCTGAGGGAGTTTGACAGGGTAGATGTTGAGAAGATGTTTCCACTAATGTGTTCATCTTGAACTAGGAGGCATGGTTACAGAAGAAGGAGACACTCATTTCAAACAGAGATGTGGAAGAATTTCTTCCCCTAGAAGGGACTGATGGTCTGGAATTCTCCAGCTGCAGACAGTTGTGGAGGCTAGTTCACTGAAAGTAATTAAAGAGGAAGTGGATGGATTTTGGAATGATTGTGCAGTTGAGGACTGTCAGGAGCTGGCACAGAAGAGGAGCTGCTGCCTAGGGCATATCAACCATTAGAGAAAGTGAGGACTGCAGATGCTGGAGATCACAGTCAAGAGGGTGTTGCTGGAAAAGCACAGCCAGTCAGGCAGCATCTGAGGAGCAGGGGAATTGACATAAGCCCTTCATCAGGAATATTAACCATTACTTTACAGAATGGCGTTGAGGCTTGATGGGCTGGACGGTGTACCCTTGTGTTAATTCCTTTGGTTCTTATTAAATTGTTGGTGCTAAGGCAATGACATGGATGGGAGTTGGCGTGAGAGATGCATTTGAAGAGTCAAGTGGCATTTTCTCATTGCCCTTCTGTGGCCCATTAAGAAACTAAGGACCATCTTAACTGCATTGTTGACATTTGAGACTGTATCAGTGTGGAAAATCTTGGTTTCCAGCCACCCTCAAGCCTGACAGTGGGACAACTGGAAAAGTGTTATAATGTTTCATAGACAGCTCATTTCCTCCCCTACCCTGCCTGGCAACCTAAAACAGTCGAGAGGTTCACTGTTTGACAAACGAACAGATGTTCTGGGTTATAAGAGAGGAATTATTCAAAGGGCAGCAATGTTAATATCTGCCTACTGCTGCACCTGTCAAAACAGAGCAGATTAACTAATAATTAATCACTGTCTCTCTATCTCCCTGCCCAACCACTCTCTGAAAATCAGTGTCAATTTGGCTCAGCAGTTTCAGTGCAATCAGGAAGCTATTACCTCCTTATAACACTGACTTCATACTCTGAGAGAAACTGACGCCTGCAGATGCTGGAGAGTCAGAAACGTGTGGGCTGGAAAAAGCACAGCAGGTCAGGCAGCATCCGAGGAGCAGGAGAATTGACATTTCGGGCATAAGCCCATTTTCAGGAATGTGGAGGGATAATGGGGGTTGAGAGATAAATAGGAGGGTATGGGTGGGGCTAGGGGAAGGTAGCTGGGAAGGCGATAGGTAGATGCAGGTGGGGGTGGGGTGATTGCGACAGGTCGGATGGGAGGGTGGAGTGGATAGGTGGGAACGAAGATGGACAGGTAGGACAGACCATGCCCTCTGACCTATCACTATCAACCTCCACCTGCACCTACCTACCGCCTTCCCAGCTACCTTCCCCCCACCCTCCTATTTATCTCTCAGCTCCCTTCCCCTCTCCACATTCCTGGTGAAGGACTTATGCCCGAAACGTCGACTCTCCTGCTCCACGGATGCTGCCTGACCAGCTGTGCTTTTCCAAGCGCCACACATTTTGACTCTGAGTTTGTACTCTGATCGCATGAAACATAACCTGAACGTAGTGGCCAGCATCAGATTGCTGTCGTATGTTCATTTATTTCATTCATTCCGGGGCATGGAGTTGTCTCTGGCTGTTCCAGCATTTATTGCCCGTCCCTAGTTGCTCTGGAGAAGGTGATGGTGCACTGCCTTCTTAAACTGTGGCTGTAGATTAACCCGCAATGTCATTAAGCAGGTACTGCCTGTAATCTAGAGCTGTGCAATATTTTGTACTCGAATAACAATGTCCGGGCCATCTGTTATCAGATTATTTGGAATCAATGATATTGTGGATTTGGATCTTGAGATTCAAGCCTTTATTTTAACATTATGTATTAAACATGAAAGGGCAGACAGGCCTGAGTCAGTCACCTGTTTCCTTCCCACGTGGTTACAGATGCCCTCCAACACATCTCGTCCACATCCCACACCTCCGCCCTCAGACCCCACCCCTCCAACCGCTACATCCGGCACGTCCGCCCTCAGACACCACCCCTCCAACCGTAACAAGGACAGAACGCCCCTCGTACTCACCTTCCACTCTACCAACCTTTGCATAAACCAAATCATCTGCCAACCAACCTTCACATAAACCACATCATCCGACGACATTTCCGCCACCTCCAAACGGACCCCACCACCAGGGATATATTTCCCTCCCCACCCTTTCCGCTTTCCGCAAAGAACGTTCTCTCCGTGACTACTTGGTCAGGTCTACGCCCCCCAACAACCCACCCTCTCGTCCTGGCACTCTCCCCTGCCACCGCAGAAATTGCAAAACCTGTGCCCACACCTCCCCCCTCACCTCCATCCAAGGTCCCAAAGGAGCCTTCCTCATCCATCAAAGTTTTACCTGCACATTCACCAATATCATTTATTGTATCTGTTGCTCCCGATGCTGTCTCCTCTACATTGGGGAGACTGGACGCCTCCCCGCAGAGCGCTTTAGGGAGCATCTCTGGGACACCCGCACCAATCAACATCACCGCCCTGTGGCCCAATATTTCAACTCCCCCTCCCACTCTGCCGAGGACATGGAGATCCTGGGTCTCCTCCACCGCTGCTCCCTCACCACCTGATGCCTGGAGGAAGAACGCCTCATCTTCTGCCTCGGAACACTTCAACCCCAGGGCATCAATGTGGATTTCACCTGTTTCCTCATTTCCCCTTCCCCCATCTCACCCCAGCTCCAATCTTCCAGCTCAGCACCATCCTCATGACCTGTCCTACCTGCCTATCTTCCTTTCCACCTGTCCACTCCACCCTCCTCTCTGACCTATCACTTTCATCCCCATCCCCATTCACCCATTGTACTCTTTGCTACCTTCCCCTACCCTCCCTCCTCTAGCTTATCTCTCCACGCTTCAGGCTCTCTGCCTTTATTCCTGATGAAGGGCTTTTGCCCGAATCGTCGATTTTACTGCTCCTTGGATGCTGCTTGACCTGCTGTGCTCTTCCAGCACCACTGATCCAGAATCTGGTTTCCAGCATCTGCAGTCATTGTTTTTACCTGTTTAACACCATGTCCAGTTTAACTCCCATTGAGTTCCTTTCAATACAAACTCAAGTGTGGCATATAAACAATGTCAGTATACAGCCAGCATCAAAGAACCAAAGGCCTTTAATTTTTCATGCCTGTTTGTCCCTTTAAGGTGTTAATGCACCTTAATTTGGCGTTTCGCCACAATCATTTTCCCTTCTTCCTCAATGCAGTGAGATCGAAAATAAATTGGCACTGGACCTATCAGAAAGTCAACCAGTTTACATAAGCAAAATACTGTACCTCCTGGAAATCTCAAACTAGTCAAGCAAAGGACTCCGGCAGAAAACCTGGTCAACATTTCAAGTCGTGGACCTTTCACCAGAACTGTAGAAAGATAGAAGTGCAGGAGATGTAAGTCACTGCAAGGGGAGAGGGGCAAGGAAGAAGATGTGTGTCTGTGATATGCTGCTGGCTGGGGGAGGTTAAACCATGGAAGATTTCAGGAGGTGGATTAAGCAGGCACCGCGAAGCAATGAAGGTTAGGTCCAAATGAGGCATAAATGGCTCCATAAAATCCATCTGAATGCGGCACAGAGGAGAAAGCTCAGCGCTGAAAATGTGTTGCTGGAAAAGCGCAGCAGGTCAGGCAGCATCCAAGGAGCAGGAGAATCGACGTTTCGGGCATAAGCCGCTAAAACAGTCTGTCTCTAAATCCCTGAAGGGCTTATGCCCGAAACGTCGATTCTCCTGTTCCTTGGATGCTGCCTGACCTGCTGCGCTTTTCCAGCAACACATTTTCAGCTCTGATCTCCAACATCTGCAGACCTCACATTCTCCTAGGAGAAAGCTCAACCTGGAAAACAACCCCAACAACAGGAAGGGTACAGAGACCTGGTACAAAGCTGGAGGCAGCTGGTCTGAGGTTGTTGAAGTCATTGTTGAATTGCGAAGGCCTCAGAGTTCCGAGTGGAAAGATGGTCTCGTGTTGAGCTTCACTGGAGCAATGTGGCAGGCCACATACAGAAGTTTAAAGCATACAGAGAGCGAGAGAGGTTGATATCCAGTTGAATGACTGACTCACCTTTACTGTGGCTCAGCATGGATCATTTGCTCTGTCCAAGCTTGGCAATAAGAGGCATTGCCCCCTGCAGGTTTGAGTGGGCAAGGCTAGGCTCTGAGGTGAATCAGGACATTGGCAAATCCATTTCATCAGCCCCATTTTTACCTGTACATCAGCTGTCTCCAGTTTTCACATTTATTCTACCACTGGGTGATCTTTAGGATGTCTGCCATTTCTATTTAAATCCCTGCGGTGTTCCTTTAAGAGATGATAATATGTCTAATATTCTGTCTTCCCGGCCTGGCCTTTTCCCTTCAAGTTTCTAATGATTACACTGACATCTCTGAATCTGACGGTTATGGGTTCAAGCCCCCTTTAGAGCCGAGAGCAGGGAAGCCACACTGACACTCTAGCACAGTACCGAGAAAGTGCAGTATTGCCAGAGGTGCCCTCTCGGGGCCTGAAGAGAAGAAGAGAATGCTCCTCAATATACTGCCAATACCTGTTCCTCAGTCAACACCTGTAAAGCAAGGTATTCAGCAATAAATCTCGTTACTGTTTGTGGGGGCTTGCTGTGTTCAAGTTGGCTATCGCACCTCCTTCATTACGAGAGCAAAGACCCTCCAAAATCATTTCATTAGCTATCATATGTTTTGGGGCCAAAGCCCTAACTCAAACAGAAACCATTGGAAATGGTCAGCAGGTCACTCCTTTGAAGAGAGAGAGAGGGAGAAGGCCAATTGATCATTACATGACTGGACCCTTCATTCGGGATCAAGGCCTGTTCACATCCTCCACACCCAACTACCACCCATCCTCGAGTTCATCTCTCCTTCCGAGGTGTTGCCATGCACACTTTGTGTAGTCTCAAGACAGTTTCAGATACTCACTGTGCAACAATTGCAAAGGTCAAGGACTAATTCAGATAAATGCGAGGTGCTGCATTTTGGGAAAACAAATCTTAGCAGGACTTATACACTTAATGGTAAGGTCCTAGAGAATGTTGCTGAACAAAGAGACCTTGGAGTGCAGGTTCATAGCTCCTTGAAAGTGGAGTTGCAGGTAGATAGGATAGTGAAGAAGGCGTTTGGTATGCTTTCCTTTATTGGTCAGAGTACTGAGTACAGGAGTTGGGAGGTCATGGTACGGCTATAGGATAAATAGACAAAGTCTTTTCCCTGGGGTCGGGGAGTCCAGAACGAGAGGGATAGGTTTAGGATGAGAGGGGAATGATATAAAAAGGACCTAAGGGGCAACTTTTTCACACAGAGGGTGGTACGTGTATGGAATGTGCTGCCAGAGGATGTGGTGGAGGCTGGTACAATTGCAACATTTAAAAGGCATTTGGATGGGTATATGAATAGGAAGGGTTTGGAGGGATATGGGCCAGGTGCTGGCAGGTGGGACTAGATTGGGTTGGGATAACTGGTTGGCGTGGACGGTTTAGACCGAAGGGTCTGTTTCCATGCTGTACATCTCTATGACTCTGTGACTTCAAGACATCAATAGAAGATGTGCAGCTTTGAGCTGTTCACTACCAGATTCACTGCACCCGCCACACATCAGGGTGAACGTGGTCTTAAGTGGGGCTTGGAGGGCAATGCGCTGTGATGGAGAGCATCAGGGTTTGAAGAGGAGAAGCGCAATGTGCACTTTCTGGATGTCTATGGATGTTGACCATGTGGACGTCCAGCGGGCATTTGATGAAGTCCTACATAAGGGACTGTTAACTAAGGTAGAAGCCCACAGAATTGAGTACAACTTGCTGATCTGACTGGCAAATTGGTTGAGTGGCAAGCAACAGAAACTAGGGATCATGGGTAGAAACTCAAATTGGCAGGATGTGCCCAGTGTTAGGATTTGTGTTAGGACATCATTATTTATTAACGACTTAGATAATGGCATAGAACGTCATATTTCCAAATTTGCCGATGACACAAAGTTGGATGGCATGTTAACAGTGTGCATAAAATTACAAAGGGACATTGATAGTCTAAGTGAGTGGCAAAATCTGTGGCAGATGGAGTTCAATGTAAGCAAATGTGAGGTTATCCATTTTGGATCAAGAAAGGGAGAGATAGGTGTACTTTTTAGTTGGTATGAAATTAAATACTGTGTGTGAGTGTGAGTGTGTGTGTACATACACAAGGATGCAGAGGTTATGCTGCAGTTGTACAAAACCCTTGTTAGACCCAACATGACTACTATCAGGGAGTACACTATAGGTTTACAGGAAAGATACCTTGACTTCAGGAGTTAAGTTATGTGGGGAGATTGTATAAATTAGGCCTGTTTTAGAGTTCAGAAGGTTAAGGGGTGATCTGATCAAAGTCTTCAAGGTATTAACAGGAAAAGACAGGGTAGATAAACTATTTCCATTGGTGAGTATTCTAGAACTAGGGATCGTAGTTTGAGAATTAGGGCCAGACCGTTCAGGAGAGATGTTAGGAAGCACTTCTACACACAGGGTAGTAGATGTTTGGAACTCTTCCACAAATGGCAAAGATATTAACGGATATGGGCCAAAGGCAGGTATATGGAGTTAGGTCACAGATCAATGATCTCATTGAATGCTGGAACAGGTTTGAGGGGCTGAATGGCCTCCTCCTGTTCCAGTGTTCCTCTGTTTACCTGGTTTTGCAGGCGACAAAAGGATTTGGAGGGTGACATGGTATTCACCAGATCCTGTGCTGCGCATTTACAGCCAAGAATGCAAGGCAATTATGGAATTTGAAACACACACAGACAGACACAGCCCTGATCTGGTCAATTTGAGATGAATAGCCTTGGATTTATCCCCACTCACCATCTCCCCCACCCCATGAAAAAAATGTTCCCTCCAGGACTTGTCAGGACCTGGCTTGGATCAGTTTGAACGCCTGGCCTTCAGCAACAGGTCACAATGTGGATTGAATCACAGAAATGGTGATTCAGTGCAGGCAGAGAGACCATTTGATCTGTTGTGTCTGCACTGGCTCCCCACTGAGCAATGTGACTTAACGATTTTTCCCCGTAACCCTTTTTAGACAGGACAAACGGAAGAGGGGGAAGGGACCCATCCCTGAGACCTCATGACGTAACGACCTGAACATAGAGGCCAAAGTGACATCAACAAATATTTGTGCTTTCTCATCCTTGACAATTCTGTGTGTGGTGTCTAATGATACTGACTGTCATCCAGTTGTTACCATTTAGGGCGGCACTCTGGCTCAGTGGTTAGCACTGCTGCCTCACAGCGCCAGAGACCCGGGTTCAATTCCCGCCTCAGGCAACTGTCTGTGTGGAGTTTGCACATTCTCCCCGTGTCTGCATGGGTTTCCTCCGGGTGCTCCGGTTTCCTCCCACATTCACAAAGATGTGCAGGCCATGTGAATTAGTGTTAGGTACATTCGTCAGAGGGAAATGGGTCTGAGTGGGTTACTCTTCGGAGGGTCGGTGTGGACTTGTTGGGCTGAAGGGCCTGTTTCCACACTGTAGGCAGTCTAATCTAATCATATAATCCACATAAAGGAAGGAGTTGTAAACAAGTAGTGAATATCTGACTGGTTGCAGCCACTCCCTTTTCATTTCTTTGGAAATGTGAGTACAGGTATCACATTTACATTGTTAAATAGCTTCATTTGACAGCACAGTTCTCACTTACGCAAGAACGGACACAATGGCTGGAGTGTTACCTCAGCCAGAATGATCAGGTTGGAGCCAATGTGCAGGGGACAGAAGATTGAGGCACAGAACTCTCATGTCATGACGTTGCTCCCCAGTGGACAGGAAGGTGCAGGCGGGCTCATCGCTGTGACATGATCTGAGTTTGTGCCAGAGGTGGTTATTCCCAATACAGTCAGGTGGCATTACAGCCTGTTGTAACTAGTGAACAGTGCACAGGAATCCTGGGACGTCACACTCCTAATCTGGGCAGAGACACCGCCTCACCACACCGCGGGCAGCCTTATTCAAAACACCTTTTGCCTCGAAGGGGTAAGGTATAGATTGGAGAGATGCTGTCAAAAAGGAGCAGCTGTATAAGGTGTTCCTCCTGCAGGGGTAGCAGTGGGGTGGTTTGTTGGGGGGGGGGGGGGGGGGGGAGGGAGTGGTGGAAGGGGGATTTGTCTGTTAAAATGACGGAGGATGGTCCTGTAAGTGTGGAGCTGGCAGTGATCCTTGTATTAATATCCAGAGCAAGTTCTGGGCAGGCCCAGTCTGCACACAGTGCTGCCTCACACTGAGGGGACATTGATGAACTCTCCACACTGGGTCACAGGTGCCTAGGAGAGCAAAGGCCCATCTGGACCTTCGACAGCCAGTCCCATGTGACCAAACCTCACGGATACTGCGGCCTAGCCGTCAGCATCAATGCCATTCTCTGCCATCCTACAGAGGACCAGCCGGTGATCTGATAAGTGAGGGTGGTGGTGGGTATGGCCAAATGTGAATGGCATGCAGAAGGGCAGCAGGCATTGGTAAGGGGAAGGTTTTGCCGGGGGAGAGGTTTGGTAGGACATGCGAGGCTGCAGTCCAACTGGTTGAGAGTAATCCTGGCATCGCCTGTGAAAGGGGACCGGGGTGGGGGGGTGTTGGTAGGCAGATACAAAGGGAGGGGCATTCAGGCATCGCTCCCTCTACAGCAGCAACAGCAGTGAGAGGGTTAGTCCCTGAGGCACAGAGTTACAGAGCCTCTGCCCAATAAATGCCCAGGAGTAGTCTTCATTGGGAGCAAAGCGTTACAGGAAACGGCGACCATTCGGCCCTTCCAGGCTGCTCTGCCATTCCATAAGATGACAGTTGGTACTGGTTGGGGCCTCAGCTCTTCTCCCTCAGCCCTCCATAACCCTTCCCTCCCAGTGGCCCAGCGTCCACTGGTGTCTGAGGAAGAGAGTTCCTCAGATACAGACTCTTGTAGGGGAAAACATTCCCATCTGGGTCTTAAAAGGGAGACCTCTAACTGTGCTCCCTAGTTCTGCAACCCCCACCCCACCTCCACCCAACCATCTACCTCATCAAATCCCATCATCTAGTTGAATGACGGAATGATGGCCTACATCAGTTCCGATTTCCTATGTCTCCCCGGCATCTTGAGTGTTCGAATAAGATCAACTCTCGGTTATCTAAACTCCAACTGAGTTAAGTTCCAATCCGTCAAATCTTCCTTCATACGTGAAGCTTTTCGCCCAGGAATGCGTTGAGTCACCGTTCTCTGATCTGTGAAGGCCGTAAGTCTGTATTGTCTGCAGATGCCTGGGGGATGGATGTCAGTGAAGGGGCTCGAGGGAGGCTAGCATTGACTTCAATACTATTCTCCAGGCTGCTCTGAGACCCATGGAGATACCTGATGAGAATGGTTCTGAAGATCACTGTGGCACCCTGGATCTTTTCTCTTCACCGATGTGTGGGATCTTCCATAAATTCAGCCTATTGTGCCTCAAGGTGCTGACCAAGAGTGCCAGAGTCATAGTGCACTACTGAAGTGATCTAGACAAGCAAAGAGGGCCTGGACAGTCACCAGTGGGTTCCCCCAGAGCATGGTGCCATTGACCTTATGGATGTAGCCATCAGACTCCAATGGACCTCCCTGTGGTTTTTAATCAACAGAAAGGGCTTTCATTCCATTGAAGGACCACTGCGCTATAACCATCAAGAGTGCCTCTTTCAGGAATGGGCGCTGTTTAAGGGCAGCAGTCATAACGCGTCCAGGCGTCACAGTTATTCCGGTCCCCCTTCCCGTCGCCTTGATGAATGGATCCCCGGAGGCGAGGGCTGCCCATTGAAGACATGGCAACGAGCAGCAATGAGGGATCCTCCCACTGCAGTGCAGGAGAGATATAAAGGGAAAAAGTGAGGCCTGCAGATGCTGGAGTACCAGAGTTGAAAATTGTGGTGCTGGAAAAACGCAGCAGGTCAGGCAGCATCCGAGGAGCAGAAGAATCGACGTTTCGGGCATAAGCAAGGTGGGGGGAGGGGAAATGAGGAAGCTGGAGAAATTGATATTCAGGAGAGATATAAAACCTGCCTCTCTCTCCACACAAGTGACCAGTCAAGTGGGGCTACCGACGATGAGGTTCAGATGCCTGAAGTGGTCTGGTATGAATCCCTTCAGTGTGTTCCGGGGAGGGGTCAGACATACTGTGCAGAGCATAGTAGACTACCAATAATGAGGGTAGCAATGATCACCACTCCATCAAGGAAAATGTGGAAGAGGCTGCTGAACATAGAAATGTGGAAACAGGCCCTTTGGCCCAACAAGTCTACACCGACCCTCCAAACAGTAACCCACCCAAATCCATTCCCCTACCCTATTATCCTATATTTACCCCTGACCAATGCACCTAACCTCCACATCCCTGAACACAAAGGCAATTTAACATGGCTAATTCACCTGACCTGCACATCTTTGGACTGTGGGAGGAAACCAGAGCACCCGGAGGAAACACACCCAGACACGGAGAGAATGTGCAAACTCCACACAGAGTCGCCCGAGGCTGGAATCGAACCTGGATCCCTGGTGCTGTGAGGCAGCGTGCCACCACAGTATGAGGAAACCCAAGAAGCGGGGGCAAAGGGTATTGAGGAGGCCGAGGCAATCTCCGATATACTCAGATGACCTTTCTGTGCAATAAAGACAAACCCTTAGTTCCAGGGGTAATTGTGTTATAAGCCTGTGAAAGAAGCAGGAAAAGGGCAGTAAAGAGGAAAAAAATATGAGAGAGAATAAAACGTGAGAAACGCAGGAAAGATGGAGAGCCAATGGTGAAAGTCAGGCAAACATAGTGTCATGGATGTGTTAAGTTTTAAAACCTTTCAAAGTATTTTCTACTAGGTCATATTGCTTCTTAAATCACTCTGATATGGCAAAGGTCCAGCTCTCTGTCCTTTCTCAGAGTCCTCGAGCAGCAGAAAGACAAACAAACACAGGAATGCTGGGGAAACTCAGCAGGTCTGGCAGCATCTGTAGAGAGAGAGAAACCGAGTTAATGTGATATGATTTTTACCACCTCCTGAGAAAAAGAGCCGGTAATGACATCACCATTGGAAATGATGTCCCCACCGGAAATGACATCACCAACCCAAGGAAACTCAAACATATAAATAGAAAATGGGCTACACCACCAGTGCTTCATTCGGAGGCTCACTGAAGATGTTACCTAGTATGGTGACAAAATGTCTGAGAATGAACCTTCCAGCTCAGAGAGCTCAGTGATATGATTCTGAGTTTCCCCAGCGGGTTCAGTTTTTGTTTCCGATCTCCAGCGTCTGCAGTGTTTTGCCTTCAGCCATATTGCTGCTGTGTTTCAGCACTTTCCCCGCTAACCTGAACAAATTGGTGGGGAGAGAGCTATCTAATTGCATCCTTTAGACCGACAATTGAATGTTGCCATTGTGTGTAAGCTCCACACCCTTTCCATTGAGTAGCAATGAACTAGCAACACCTTTACAGCAAGACCAGGGAAAACGATGACATCTCTCCCTTTTGATTTCAGACCATGACTTTACTGGAGGAAGCAGAATGAATGCTCAGTTCAGATGCAACCCTGTACTTCAGCAATTGCCATTCCCCTGGAACAGCCCCGACTTGGAAAACAATGGTAGGAATTTGAAATAAAAAATCATAGCAAAACCACTGGGGGTAGATATTGTTGTAGAATGCAACAGAATGAATCAGCAACTGGCTTTACACCTCCCCCTGCTGACTATTATCTCAGGTGCTGTTATTTCTGTAGCTTACATTCTGGTAATGTAAAAGAAGTCCCTGTCACACATTTTATACCAACTTATTAAAAAAACAAACCATGATGTGCCTCAGAGAATTTTCCAAAAGAACATATCCCTTAACTTCACAAACCCCACATCTTTCAATCGCACTCTGTGTCACAACACATCCAAGTGATAATTCAAGCCCTTTATGTCTGCTGACATATTTCCTTTTTATCATGCAATGATTAGTACATCAGGATAAATCAAGTCAAAGATAAGATCTACTAATGATACACTAAAGCGTATGAATAACAAGCCAAATATACAACTGTTGACTGAACTGTCTGTATGAGTCGAGTGTGTAGTGCTGGAAAAGCACAGCAGGTCAGGCAGCATCTGAAGAGCAGGAGAATCGATGTTTCCGGCATAAGCCCTTCATCAGGAATTCTGATGAAGGGCTTATGCCCAAAATGTCGATTCCCCTGCTCCTTGGATGCTGCCTGACCTGCTGTGCTTTTCCAGAACCACACTGTGTGGAGTTTGCACATTCTCCCCGTGTCTGCGTGGGTTTCCTCCGGGTGCTCCGGTTTCCTCCCACAGTCCAAAGCTGTGCAGGTCAGGTGAATTGGCCATGCTAAATTATCTGTAGTGTTAGATAAGGGGTAAATGTAGGGGTATGGGTGGTTTGCGCTTCGGCGGGTCGGTGTCGACTTGTTGGGCCGAAGGGCCTGTTTCCACACTGGAAAGTAATCTAATCTAATCTAATCACTCTCGACTCTGATCTCCAGCATCTGCAGTCCTCACTTATTCCTGAATTGTGCATATACCTATTTTTGAAAAACTTGTAACAATGTTTCTGTTTGAAAGAAATTACTGATCATAGAGTTAAAAGTAAAGTCGCCATAGTCCCACTCTCTCATTAGAGATAGTTGAGTGATAGTGGTTTAACCCGAGGGTCCCTGTACCTCAGGTGAGGGGAGAGGTTGTGAAGAAGAGTCCTTCATGGTAATCTCAGCTAGTGATTAGATTAGATTACTTACAGTGTGGAAACAGGCCCTTCGGCCCAACAAGTCCACACCAACCCCCCGAAGAGCAACCAACCCAGACCCATTCCCCTACATTTACCCCTTCATGTAACACTACGGGCAATTTAGCATGGCCAATTCATCCACACCGACCCTCCGAAGAGCAACCAACCCAGACCCATTCCCCTACATTTACCCCTTCACGTAACACTACGGGCAATTTAGCACGCCAATTCACCTAACATGCACATTTTTGGACTGTGGGAGGAAACCGGAGCACCCGGAGGAAACCCACGCAGACACGGGGAGAATGTGCAAACTCCATACAGACAGTTGCCTGAGGCGGGGATTGAACCCGGGTCTCTGGCTCTGTGAGGCAGCAGTGGTAACCACTATGAAGTGTGGAAATTTAACCGATAGTTTTAGTATTACTCTGCATCAGAGACCAGCCATCCAGCCAACTAAGCTAACTGTCACCCTTAAGAATGAGGAGTGGTATAAAGTCTAATCTAATAGCTTCTAATCTGTCAGACTGCTAATTGCCTGAGGTGCATGGATCTATTTGCACTTTGAAAGATTCTCAATATTAACAAACACATATATTCGAAATGATATTCGGTATTTTAAAAAGGTTAATCTGCACCATTTCCAAGGTGTAAAGGGCCTCAGTTTTGAAGCCACTCATTTATCTGGAGAGTGGACGTAGAGAGAATTAAAATCGTCCAACTATCGGGAGGGTGACTGCCGAAGGTTGAAAGGTCACCTCCCAATGGCACTGTTATCATTAGGCTACGTCTGCTGGAAAGGCCACCATTAGATAGTGTGAAGGCAGCACACATGAAGAACCATGTTTATTCACCAGTGACCAAAAGCAACAACTGGTGTCCAAGAGGGGCTGCTGGAAGATTCTGAGGAAATAGTTTCAGCCGGAGATTATGTGTATCCAGGATTCGGGAATTCCCAGATACCCTGCTGCTACATGTACTTAGGGGTTAAAATCCTCTTTGTTTCAGTCGGTTATAGAGTCATAAAGCTGTACAGCACGGAAACAGGCTCTTCGGTCCAACTTGTCCATGCCAACCAGGTATCCTAAACGATGCTAACATTTGGCCCATGTCCCTCTAAATGTTTCCTCTTCATATGCCCATCTGGATGTCTTTTAAATGTTATAATTGTAACAGCTCCAAACACTTCCTCTGGCAGCTTGTTCCATACATGCACCATCCTCAGCGTGAAAAAGTTACCGCTTAGATCCCTTTTAAATCTTTCCCCTCACAACTTAAACCTATGTCTTTTAATTTTGGACATCCCCATTCTGGGGAAAAGACCTTGGCTATTCACCCTGTCCATGCCCCTCATGATTTTATAAGTCTCTATAAGATCACCCTTCAGCCTCTGATGTTCCAGGGAAAGTGGCCACAGCCTATTCAGCCTCTCCCTGAAGCTCAAACCTTCCAATCCAGTTGGTGGTGTGAATCTGGAATGCTAGTGTAAAGTGGTGATTTTTTTTTTTCAATGATATTTCTAATTTGATGCCCTGTTAGAATATTAACACAAGGGTGTCCTATCATACTAAGACTTTGTTTTATTATTTAGCACATGTTGGGCTGATATTTAAGTGCTGTAAAAGGAGCCCACTTTGCAGTTCCCTCTCTCCCTCAGACTCATGACATTACAGGCACCACTGTGCACTCTGTTATCTTTCTGGAAACTTATGGTTCTGGATAGAAAGAAGGCAGTGTAATTTTACAAGCTTCTCTCCCACATCCTGATTTGGAAACATGAGGCACTTCCCTTACTACTGCCGTGTCAAAATGTGGCCTTACACACTGTGGCACACCACATCATGTCAACTATAGTGGTCCAGGAATGTAGCTCACCAACACGGTGAGGCACAGGGTGGCATGCTGGCTCAGTGGTTAGCACTGCTGCCTCACAGCACCAGGGACCCGGGTTCAATTCCCACCGCAGGCAACTGTCTGTGTGGAGTTTGCACATCCTCCCCGTGTCTGTGTGGGTTTCCTCCGGGTGCTCTGGTTTCCTCCCACAGTCCAAAGGTGTGCAGGTTAGATGAATTGGCCATGCTAAATTGCCCACAGTAATCAGGGATGTATAGGCTAGGTGCATTAGTCAGGGGAAATGTAGAGTAATAGGGTGGGGGAATGGGTCTGGGTGGGTTCCTCTTCAGAGGGTCAGTGTGGACTTGTTGGGCCGAAGGGTCTGTTAATACACAGTGGGTATTCTATGATTCACTTTCAAGGTGATTAGGGAGAGGAAACAAAGGCTGAGTGTCCCACTACTATCCCATGGAAGTGTATAATAAAAACACTGTTGCTCTTTGTTAAATAGTGCCCTGGAATCTTCAACATTTCATTGCATCATCAACACGGCCTGTCTGACAGCTAGCATCCCTCAGTACTGCAATGCAGCATTAGCCTGGATATTGTGGACTGTGGCTTAGTCCTACACCTAGCAGATTCAGATGTGACAGCACTCCCAGTGAGCGAAGACTAACACCAATACATTTAGCTATTCATCATTTGCCTGCATGGGACTTGAGCAATACTGAAAAAAAGAGGTTCATCATGCACTCATCAGGACAATTTGCAAGAAATACTAAGAATTGCGTTTCCACTGGTATTTCTGGTGAACAGCACTGAAGGCTGGAAAAGGAAAGATTTCAACAAATATACCTTTTTTCACACATGACTTGGAGATGCTGGTATTGGACTGGTGTGGATAAAGTTAAAAATCACACAACACCAGGTTATAGTCCAGATTTTTACATAATCCAAATAAAGGTGGAACACTCATATACTAATTGTGGATCTCTCAAAACCATTCCTTTGCTTATCAATTGATCTTATAAATCCTATTACTGATATTTGAGAAACATTTTAATTTCAGTGCTAAAGACTGATGAATATGCGTGTGGGGGGTGGGGGGGTGCAGGGTGTGCTGTGGTGGTTGAGGTGGGGAGGACGGGGGATGTTGCTTTCATGAGATTGTATTGGCGCAGAAGAAAATCCTGCTCATTTCATCTGCTCTCCAAATAAACTGCAGGGAGGACCTCAGAAACTGTATCAGGACTCAGCATTCAAAATCAAAATTCCTTCTAGTACAACAATCACAGAAGCAAACAAAAGGAATGTTGATAAAACGGACCCTTAATCTACCTCAGTGAATATTCTCCATATCCGTTTCTTCCCTCTTTTCAGCAATCCCTGTGCTGAGGTTTTAAAGCATTTCCGAGGTTTTTTAAAACTCTTTCATGGGATTTGGGTGTTGCACACAGGGATTTGTTGTTCTTCCTTAATTGCCCTTCAACCGAGATGCTTACTACGCCATTTCAAAGTCAACCACGTTGCTGTGGGTGTGGAAGTCACATGTAGGCCAGACCAGGTAAAATCAGCAGATTTCCTCCCCTAAAGGGTATTAATCAAAACAACTTTTTTTATATAGCAATCAATGACAGTTGCCTGGGTGACCATTGCTAACTTTCAATTCCACATATGGTTCATTGCATTTGTGGCCTCAGTGGGATTTGAGCACATGACCCGAGAGCATTAGTCTGTGTCTCTGGATTACTAATCCAGTAACATTATCACAACACCAATACCGCCTCCACAGTAAATAATTGACAGATGCTTGCTTTGACCACCATGCCTTATTGTGGTGTCAAGGGAGAAAGGAAAATGTCAGTATTCACTTATGGAGTGAGAAAGGAAGACTCACTTTCACCTCCTTGTGTTTTATATCCAACCAAGTTTGTTTTGAAGTGTATTCACACTTACTGTGTACGGATTAGCTTCCGCGTATCTTCCATTCCAAGTTCTCATACATTTGCGATAACAAATCATTTGTTTTTAATAACATCAACTCACAGATTGATCCTCACCAAAACAACAGCTCTAACTCCACCGCTTTTCAGCTTAGTACCATAGGATCTTTACACGCACCCTAGCAGGAAACAGGACCTCAACTTAATATCTCATCTGAAAGACAGTGCAGCAACGGAGTAAATTTAAAAGTTGTCCTTTGGTCCCTGACGTGGGACTTGAACCCACTGCCTTCATACCCTGAGGTGAAGTTTGCTCCACTCTGAACCATGACTGACACAACATTAGGAAGTACATTGGGCAGGGCCCAGTTGGGTCACGGTACTGACATCTGAAGCCCGGAGGTGGCGATGTCTGTTACAAATCACCCCCCCGCCCCCCCCCCCACCCCGACCCCTCACCGTAGGTGGTCAACTCAGAGGTAATTCAGGACGAGAGGATGGCCCCGAGATGCCAGGTTTCCAAATGGAGGACTCACGACGATGATGAGGCAGACAGGGAGGCGGTGCTGATGAGGCAGGCATGGCACCTCAAAATGGAGGCACCCTCTGCTCCGCTGAGAGAATCCTGGTGAGTTTTGAGAAGATTTGTAGCTCAGGTTGTGGTTCTGGATGTAGGTTTGCTCATTGAGCTGAGAGAAACCTCAATTAAAAACAGGCCCTGCCGCAGCTGCCGGGCTGGCCCTGTGGGGGGACGTCCCTGTGATTGTGGCTATCCCATTCAACCTAATACCCACGTCCAAAGATGTTGGATTGGCCATGCTAAATTGCCCTGCAGTATCCAGTGATGTGCAGGCTAAGTGGATTCGTCATGGGAAACGTTCTGGGGATAAGGCAGGGGAATAGGTCTGGATGGGATGCTCTTCGGAGAGTCAGTGCAGACTCGATGGGCCAGATGTACCTGAACTGTGGGGATTCTATGACATTCCAGTTGGAGTGAGTGAGAAGAGGCATCACTGGCCCCTCTTGACATCTAGCTTGGGAGGCCCCGACAGGTAAGGACCAGGCTGCTGCCTCAACAGAAGATCCTAATGGTGCCATCACATTTACCCCAGTTGGTGCCCCCTCCCCATGCACCTAAGCTGTTAATGTGAAGGTGGGCCCAGCTTCAGCAGGATGGTTTTGGTCCTTTCGAATATTGCCCTGGGCTCAGCCTGCTCACTGAGCCTTTCGGCACTGGGGAATTTCAGACTGTGCTGGTATTGTATCTTTGTGACATTCACCATGTGTTTGTACCCTCCAGTTTCAAGCGGGTACAGTGGAAGCTCCTGGCATCTGACTCACCCCCAGCTCTGGTCCAAGTACCAAGTGTGGGAGTGGCTCCAACACACCCTGGATGCCAACCAGTTGGACGGCAATTGTATTCACTTTCAAGACTTCAACCTAACGGGTGAGCAGTTGTGTTCCATGTCCCTGGAGCACTTTAACCAAGTGGCTGGACCTCTGGGCCCACTTCTCTTTGCCAACCTTGGGAACCTAAAGTGGAGCAGCAAGTGCCTGCACACACCTGGACAGCCACTGGTGGCAGAGCAGAGAGGCAAGTACCATTGTGTCAGGCTACATTTCCATATTTCGACTACTTAACTCCAGTCAAATCTTTCATATCAGATAAAAAGGAAACAAAGAAAGACCTATTTTCCAGCCTCAGGATATTCCAATGTATTTAGCAGTCAATGGAGTACTTTTTAGATCACAGAGTTGTACAGCACAGAAACAGACCCTTCGGTCCCACCTGTGCTGACCAGATATCCTAACCCAATATAGTCCCATTTGCCAGCACTTGGCCTATATCCCTCGAAACCCTTCCCATTTGTATACCCATCCAGATGCCTTTTAAATGGTGTAAGTGTACCAGCCTCCACCACTTCCTATGGCAGCTCATTCCATACCCGTACCACCCTCTGTGTGGAAAAAGTTGCCCCTCAGGTCCCTTTTAAATCTTTCCCTTCTCATCTTAAACTTATGCCCTCAAGTTTTGGACTCCCCTATCCTGGGGAAAAGACCTTGTCTCTTTAACATACCCATGCCCCTCATGGTTTTATAAATCTCTGTAAATTCACCCCTCAGACTCCAAAAATTAGAGTAAATAACCCTAGCCTATTATGCCTCTCCTTATAACTCAAACTTACCAGTCCCGGCAACATCCTTGTAAATGTTTTCTGAACCGTCTTAAGTTTAATGACATCCTTTCTCTAGCAGGGAGACCAGAATTCCAACAGTGGCCTAACCAATGTCCTGTACAGCTACAACGGGCCCTCCCAAATCCTATACTCAATGCTCTGCTCAATAAAGGAAAGCATACCAAACACCTTCTTCACTATCCTATCTACCTGCGACTCCACTTTCAAGGAGCTATGAACCTGCACTCCAAGGTCTCTTTATTCAGCAACACTCCCCAGGACCTTTCCATTAAGTGTATAAGTCCTGCTAAGATTTGCCTTTCCAAAATGCAGCACCTCGCATTTATCTGAATTAAACTCCATCTGCCACACCTCAGCCCATCAGCCCATCTGATCAAGATCCTGTTGTACTCTGAGGTATCTTTATTCACTGTCCACTACAGTACAGTGCAATGTTGAAAAACGAGAAGCCAATGTATGCATAGGGCTGTCCCACAGACAGCAATGTAATAATGACTAGGGCAAACTGGATTAGTGAGTAGTTGGGGGAGAAAACAGAACTTTGCGGCCCTTCTTCAAGATATCGTTAGGTACACCCACGTGACGGATCTAATGTTGTGTTTGAAAGACACCCCTCTAGCAGTCCCGCACTCTCTCAATCATGTCCTAAAGTCAGTCTCGGGTTTGTGTTCAAGCTTGTTAAGTATTTGTACGAGCCCACAGATTCCTGGGCTACCAAGTATCGAAAGCTGGCTGTGAATGGAAAGCTTCCTTGTCATTCAGGCCTTCCAGTCATTTGTCCCTCGTCACAACGCTCAATCCTTTCATTAATTTACTGCACATTTCTAAAGAGAAAAATACTTCTGATGGGTTTACGTACCGATGGAGGATGGTCCACTTTGCTATTTTCAAACCTGTTCTTGGGGAGGCAGGGGAAAGGACGGGGTGGAAACTGCACCCCCTCCCCCACCCCACCCCACCCCACCCCCAACGCATTCAGACAGCAAGACTCAGTGGGAGCTCCTCACTCATCCATGAGGCAAACTCCTGAATAAATGACCTGATAAAATCTGTAGGAATGAACATCAACCTCACTGTCAGTCAGAAGGAAGTGATCTGTATTCAGAGGCGAAGAGGATGACTAGAGCAGGCCATTTAGACAGTGATGGCATTTTAATTTCCATGAGCAACATGCTCTCAACACCCATGGCTAGTCACGCCTGGTGAGTTTCTAAGTATAAAATATGTAAACCTTGACCTATTAATTACCATCCCCTTGTCAGAGAAGGTTGTAGTTGGCACCAGATCTAATAATAAGTGACACGGTTGGATAATTAATGTCTGTGATGCTCGTTTTCCCTGCACATTTCAAATAATCATTAGGTGGTCCTGAGGAGGGGTGAGAGCGATGTGGCACCTCACGGACAGAACTGAACCAATCTGGGTCGGGTATTGATCTTGTTTTGGTACCAAATGTGGATGATTTTCGCACAAAGAGATTGAACACAGCCCCTCCTCAAAACATTTGATCACAGACATTTTAACACAGGACCAAATAACGTTAGGCTTGTTCTAACATTTCGGACCAACTAATGTCAAGATATTTGTCAACATCCAAGAAGTAAAGGGAACTGACTTCTTTACTTTACCTTTAGGTGTATTTCTCAATGGCATGCTGTTCCCAGTCAATGGTACGGTTAAATCGCAAGCAATTGGTAAGCACCTGGGCTATCATCTATCTCAATCTAATGGTGTCGACACTAAATAAAACCATCCACAGACAGACACACGCACACGTGCACAGACACACACACACACACACACAATAAATTCCCCAATCCGTATGTGCTACACTTCAGAATCTGTATATTGCTAACTCTGGGATCAAATACAACTTTACCAATCCCGGAAAATCAGATCCCGTATTTCAAAATAACCGCCTCTCCGGTACAAAACAAATCCTCAATTCAAATGCAAGATCCTGTGGAATTTACATACAATAACCAACTCAATATGTGCGCCACGATCCTCCCCAGTTTCTGAATACTCATGCCTGCAGGACAAATTTCAATCTGCCACTTGCTTGACACCAACTACAAGCTGCAGCAAAGAATGACGGCTTCACAGAGGGAACCAGCTCCCTTTTATTCCAACACTATAATCTCCCCAACCAAAATAAAGCAATCATCTCCCTCAAATGGAACAACAGCCTCCTGATCCATACACTTTGATCCAAAGATGGGTCAATGAGCCGAGGAGGGACAGATGGAGTTTAATTCAGATAAATGCGAGGTGCTGCATTTTGGAAAAGCAAATCAGGGCAGGATTTATTCACTTAATGTTAAGGTCCTGTGGAGTGTTGCTGAACAAAGTGACCTTGGAGTGCAGGTTCATAGTTCCTTGAAAGTAGAGTCGCAGGTAGATAGGATTGTGAAGAGGACATTTGGTCTGCTTTCCTTTATTGGTCAGAGCATTGAGTACAGGAGTTGGGAGGTCATGTTGTGGCTGTACAGGACATTGGTTAGGCCAACTTTAGAATACTGCATGCAATTCTGGTCTCCCTGCTATAGGAAGGATGTTGTGAAACTTGAAAGGGTTTGGAAAAGGTTTACATGAATATGTATGCAAGTTAGGTCACTGTGCTGGAACATTTATTTTCAGCCATTTTGTCACCATAAAGGTTACGTCATCAATGAGAGTCTCCGGTGAAGTGCTGGTGGTATGTCCCAACTCTCTATTTATAGGTCTTGGTTTCTTAAGATGGGTGATGTCATTTCCAGTTCTTTTTTACAAGGAAAGATAGATGGGATCTGAATTGACGTATTTATGGATGGCGTTCTGGTTAGAATGCCATACCTCTGGGAATTCTCGTGCGTGCCTTTGTTTTGCCTGTCCTAGGATGGGTGTGTTGTCCCAGTCAAAGTGGTGTCCTTTTTTGTCTGTATGTATGGAAACTAGTGATAGCGGGTTGTGTCTTTTGGTGGCCAGTTGGTGTTCATGTATCCTGGTTGCAAGTTGCCTGCTTGTTTGTCTGATGTGTTTTTTACAATTCATGCATGGTATCTTTAAATGATGTTAGTTTTGCTGGTGGTATCTAATGGATCCTTTAGGTTCGTTAGTCGCTGTTTAAGTGTGTTGGTAGGTTTGTGGACTACCACGATGCCAAGGGGTCTGAGCAGTGTGGAGATCATTTCTGATATATCTTTGATGTGAGGTAATGTGCCTATAGCTTTCGGTTGCGTTGTGTCTGCTTGTTTGGGTTTGTTTCTGAGGAATCGGCGGATTGTGTTTACTGGTACCCGTTTTTTTGGAAATGTTGTATAGGTATTTTTCTTCTGCTGTTTGTAGTTCTTGGGCGCTGCAGTGTGATGTAGCTCGTTGAAATAATATCTTGATGCAGCTCTGTTTCTCGGTGTTGAAATGATTGCTTCTATCCATTAGATTCTACCAGCAAAACTAACATCGGACAAATTAGCAGGAAACTTGCCACCAGGTTACATGAACACCAACTGGCCACCAAAAGACAGGCCCACTCTCACTAGTTTTCATACATACAGACAAAGAAGGACACTACTTTGATGGGACAATACACACATCCTAGGACAGGCGAAACAAAGACATGCATGAGAATTCTTAAATGCATGGCATTCTAACCAGAACTCTATCAATATCAACTTAGATCCCATCTACCTTCTCTAGAAAAAAGGAACCGGAAATGACATCACCCATCTTAAGAAACCAAGACCTATAGATATAGAGGCGGGACTTACCACCAGCACTTAACTGGAGACTCTCGCTGATGATTTTTTTTTGATTAGATTAGATTCCCTACAGTATGGAAACAGGCCCTTCGGCCCAACAAGTCCACACTGCCACTCCAAAGAGCAACCCACCAGACCCAATCCCCTACATTTACCCCTTCACCTAACACTACGGGCAATTTAGCATGGCCAATTCACCTCACCTGCACATTTTTGGACTGTGGGAGGAAACCGGAGCACCCGGACGAAACCCACGCAGACACGGGGAGAATGTGCAAACTCCACACAGACAGTTGCCTGAGGCAGGGATTGAACCCGGTTCTCTGGCACTGTGAGGCCACAGTGCTAACCACTGTGCTACCGTGCCGTCCTATTTTACCTAGTATGGTGACGAAACATCTGAAAATAAACCTTCCAGCTCACTGAGCTAACTTACATGCTTATCATCAACCTGAACTACAAATCTTCACAAAGATTTACAAGGACGTTGTCAGGGTTGGAGGGTTTGAGCTATAAAGAGAGGTTGAATCAGCTGGGGCTGTTTGCCCTGGAGCGTTGGAGGGTCAGGGGTGACCTTATAGAGGTTTATAAAATCATGAGGGGCACGATAGGGTAAATAGACAAGGTCTTTTCCCTGTGGTGGGCTGTCCAAAACTAGGGAGCATAGGTTAAAGATGAGATGGAAAAGAGTTTTTAGATTAGATTAGATTTTTTAGATTAGATTTTTTTAGATTAGATTACTTACAGTGTGGGAACAGGCCCTTCGGCCCAACAAGTCCACACTAGTTAAACGGGATGTAATGGCAATCTTGTCATGCAGTGGGCAGTACATGTATGGAATGTGTTGCCAGAGGAAATGGTGGAGGCTGGTACAATTGCAACATTTAAAAGGCATCTGGATGGCTTAGGAATAGGAAGGGTTTAGAAGGATATGGGCCAAGTTTGGGCAAATGGGATTAGATTAATTTAGGATATCTGGTCAGCATGGACATGTTGGACCGAAGAGTCTGCTTCCATGTTGTATAGCTCTATGATTCTAAAACCTCTCACTCATCTAGGCAGAGCTAGCTCACCGTTTATAAACAGTGTCATCTTCTCAAGTGCACCAGTTGACAGCAAACAGTTCCATGGTCCAATCTGAACCCAGACGTCTAAATCAAAGTCTGCTCAAAAAAGTTTCTGAAATCAATCTATCTCCATTGCTGTTTAACAATCACGAGTGTCCAGGATTACAGATGTAATGTTTACTATTTAATTAATCAGAATCTCTCCCTCCCTGGCTCATTTCTTTTGTGAATTCTCTGATTGGAAAGTTGACAACAATGACATTAATATGGAAGTTTTTTCTGAGAAATATGAACCATCTTATCATTAATCATCAGCTGGAACATTTGCCTGGTATCTGACATTAAACATCAGCCGCCTGTCTGAGTTCACTGACTATTGTCACGCACATAGGTTCCCCAACCAATGCAGGAAAAGGGTATACTATATGAGATTTTGTAGTGAGTCACTTATAAGTTATGATCTCAACTGTAAGGAACCACTTTTGTAACACTGATCACAACAGACTTTGGTGTTAAGTTTGAAGAGGAGAAGCTGAATCCTTAACTTCAGTGGAATAACAGCCAGAGATTGATAACAGCCAACTGGCGAAAACTAACTAAACCAAGTACAAGCAAGGAGTGGAAAATTTTCAAAGCAAAATTACTCCAGGAACAGTATTTATCTCAGAGGATAAATGTTCTGCTGAGCTAATGAAGTAACTGCAATGGAAGTGGTGAAACCCGATATAAAAGTGAAGGAAAGAACATGTTAAAGGGAGACAGGTGGGAATGACAGAGACAGAGAGGGAGAGAGTTGAGAAATGGCTGGGGGGAGTGAGGGAGAAAGAGGGAGAGAATGACATAGAGAGAGAGGGTGAGTGGGAGGGGTGAAGCCAGAGGGAGATTTGAGATATCTCAGTGAAACCTTGGTGTCCACATACTGAAGTATTCAAGTTGCAGTGAAAGTGGAGCCCTGTATAGTTTGGTACATTCCTCCTGCCCTTTCAATTCAACACTGGATTTGCCTTCCTCTATATGTGTTGAAAATGGGTTACAACTTGGTTTTGAAAGTGGCACCCAAAGCAATACATTTCTTAGCAATGTGATTTTCTCCAACATAAGACAAGACATTGTTCCAGTTTAGAATACAGCGTAACACAGTTCAAAGAGCACTGTGTTTGTATGTGTGTGTGTGTGTATGTGTCCTGCTGTGAATATTTGACTAAGGTGGATTATATTGAAGATGAACAGATACTTGCATGGCATCTCCTCATTTTACACAATAATGAAAAAATTGTGAGCAGGTCAAAAAACAAAAACACTGGCTCCCAAAATTAAACTGTCTCCTCATCAAACACCTTTATATTTTGGGATGTTTTTCAGATTTGTCAACTGTCAACAATGCATGGAAGGAAGACGAATATTTGTTTCAAAATAAATATGGAAGTATGGCTTTAACTTATTATTTGGTGCACAATTGTATCACCCGAGACTTGGCAAGCAGACTGAAATCCTGCATGATTCACTTTGTTTTCAGATTCCATTAATAATGAAGAGGTGGGAAGAAAGGAGGCTGCAGTGAAATCTGATCCTGAGGAAGCCCCAGGTAATAGCGCTTTGACAGGCTCATTTGTTTGTTCTGGATCCCGTGGTGGAGGGGGTGAGGTCTGGCTGGTTATAGTTTAAGGATCTACCTTAAATGATTGACACCAACGAACAACCCAAAATCGTCGGGCCTGATGTGGCTAGGTGCAGGAATACAGTGGGGAGTCAGCCATTGCTAGACACCATGGGGAATGAGCCCTGGTACGAAGTAAGTGTTGAGTCCCAAACAGGTATTGCTGTGGACCCAGTTCTGCTCCTCAAATTACAGCTTTCTGGGCCGCTGCTCGTCATTCAGAAGTTTCTCCACCACTGGGTGGGTCCCATCTTAAACCGCCATGAAGGCCTTTTCAATTAGGCCTGGATTTTCTAGCACTGGGAGATGCTGCCAACTTTCAACTCCCTGAGGAGAAGATGTCACTGGACATAAAACTCCACAATCATTATTTGCGATAGTGGGGCCAGTTAACAGTGTTGTCAATTTGGAAAGTAATTAAAACCACGCACACGCCCAACATGACGGTGCTGCTATCACCCTTTAGATTCTCAAGATGTGAAACGATGTGTCCGGTCCCACAGGTCAAATGGATTCAAGCGCAGTAAGTAGACATCAACAATTAAACACTTCCTGTTGAAGTGTCCTGCTGTCAAAATGTTGGATGGGGTCCTCAGATAATGATGGGGGATACCTGGAATAGAGGGGGGAGTGTTCTCCTGTTATCTCGGTCGCTCCTTGCAGGGAGTTCAACATTAGTCCTGGCACCAAGTTGCTCAGGGAGTGGCTGGGAGAGGGTCAGGGAGGATGAGGTCAGCTCATGGACAGTCATGTCAGGAGGCCATGTTCTCTTCATCTGTGCATAGCAGCAACATTTCAACCTCATTTAAGATGGAGATCAGGGGATTTTGTTTCGTCCCTCAGTGACGGTGTAAGTTGTTTATAATGGAGCTGGTCAGTGACCGTGTAACCTGTTTATAATGAAGCTGGTCAGTGACAGTGTAACTTGTTAGTATTGGAGATGGTTAGTTACAATGTAACCTGATTATCATGGAGGTGGTCAGTCTCAGTGTAACTTTTTTATAATGGAGCTGGTCAGTGACAGAGTAAATTGTTAATAATGGAGTTGGTCAGTGACAGTGTAACCTGTTTACAATGGAGCTGGTCAGTGATGGTGTAACTTGTTTATAATGGAGGTGGTCAGTGACAGTGTAACCTGTTTACAATGGAGGTGGTCAGTGACGGTGTAACCTGTTTACAATGGAGGTGGTCAGTGACGGTGTAACCTGTTTACAATGGAGCTGGTCAGTGACGGTGTAACCTGTTTATAATGGAGGTGGTCAATGACGGTGTAATTTGTTAATATTGGAGTTGGTCAATGACAGTGTAACCTGTTTACAATGGAGCTGGTCAGTGACAGTGTAACCTGTTTACAATGGAGCTGGTCAGTGACAGAGTAAATTGTTAATAATTGAGGTGGTCAGTGACAGTGTAACCTGTTTACAATGGAACTGGTCAGTGACAGTGTAACCTGTTTACAATGGAGCTGGTCAGTGACAGTGTAACTTGTTAATATTGGAGCTGGTTAGTTAGAGTGTAACCTGTTTATAATGGAACTGGTCAGTGACAGTGTAACTTGTTAATAATGGATCGGGTCAGTGAGGGTGTAACTTGTTTATAATGGAGTTGGTCAGTGATGGTACAGGTGTTTAGAATGCAGCTGGTCAGTGACAGTGTAACTTGTTTACAATGGAGCTATCCCTTTTCTTGTAACCTTATGCTCCTCTTAATTTTGTGCTAATCAATCCTTTCTTGAATCAGAAATGTGTGACTGTAATGTATGTCGAACCAGTGTCGAATTAACTCTGCTTCACTTATCATGTTTCCCCAAAGAGACTGATGTTGAACCTGCACTGCAGGTGTTGAGTTACAGATAGTTTTTATAAGAAGCAGATTGTGTTTACTGTATATTACGCCTTTTGTGACCTCAAGTTGTTCGAAAGAACTTTGCTGTCAATTAAATGTTTTATTTTGACTTGTAGTCACTGTTGTAAAAAGCATTAAGTTGACACATTTATACCCTATTGCCATTAGCTGCACTTCTGTGAGGAACAAGGCTTTATAGTCTGTATTTTATCTGTAGAAGTGAGATCACTTTCTATCATCACACTTCAGTTTGCTGACTTGGAGAGATCTATTTCGGAATTGCCTTGCCACCCAGTTCTCCGACTGTACCCTTCTCTTCCCCACCCCCGTGCTTGATTCAACAAGGAACAATGTTTATAAGACTCTTTCAGACATTTGCTGCATCTCTTTTATTTGAGTTCTTTTCCCAGCCTTGACCTGTCTTCAGTTTACCTCCACCTGGTTCAGTTTTCAGTTGTCAATTTTCCAGCTGCCTTCCCCCATACACTTGCTGGAATGTCCAGCAGTTTCCTACATCTCTGAGGGGTGCAGTGTCAAGTTAAGGTGGGATTCATGCTATTGTCCCTATCAACCATATTAAAGTTTGCTAAGTCTGTGGCACAGTGGTTAGCACTGCTGCCTCACAGCGCCAGAGACCCGGGTTCAATTCCCACCTTAGGCGACTAACTGTGTGGAGTTTGCACATTCTCCCCGTATCTGCGTGGGTTTCCTCCGGGTGCTCCGTTTTCCGCCCACAGTCCAAAAAATGTGCAGGTTAGGTGAATTGCTAAATTGCCCGTAGTGTTAGGTGAAGGGGTAAGTGTAGGGGAATGGGTCTGGGTGGGTTGCGCTTCGGAGGGTCGGTGTGGACTCGTTGGGCCGAAGGGCCTGTTTCCACACTGTAAAGTAATCTAAAAAAAAACTTCAGGGAGCACCACTGAGTGAACACCACTGGTTTTGCAAGCTCTGTTTACACCCGATTCCAGGACTTTTATTCACATAATGGCTCGCCTCTGACATTCCAACCTCTCTAACCATGAGATTATTCAAAACACTGACTCCCATTTCATAGCTTGCATTCCAAAACACCTCGCTCATCTCTATCTGCTCCCAGTCTTTGCACCTCACAATCTCTGCAAACTCCTCCACCTTCCAAAATGACTGTTTTCTCCAATTGTGTCTCTTTATGCCCTAATTTGAATTACTCGCTTTGATGGCTTTGATATCAGCTGTCAATGCCCCAAATCCTTTAATTCTCTCTCCAAACCTCTCTATCCATCATTAAGACTCTCTTTAAAACTTATCTCTTTGACCCTTGATCATCAATCCTAATAGCACATTAAGCAATTCATTATAAAATGTTATCTTAAACCACTCCTGTGAAATGCCTAGGGGTATTCTACTAAGTTAAAGGTATGATATAAACATACTTTGCTGTATCCTGTAAAGCCTCTGGACAATGGTCACATTGACATTGGTGAGGTGAAACATCAAGGCTGCATTTGACCGATTGTGGAATCAAGGAGCCCTAGTAAAACTGGGATCAATGGGTATTGGGTGCAAACTCTCTGCTGATTGGAGTCATACCTGGCACATAGGAATTTGGTTGTGGTTGTTGGAGGTCAGTCATCTCAGCTACAGGACATCTCAGTAGGAGTTCCTCAGGGTAGTGTCCTCAGGGTAGGCCCAACCATCTTCAGCTGCTTCATCAGTGACCTTCCCTCCATCATAGGGTCAGAAGGGGGGATGTTCACCAATGACTGCACAATGTTCAGCACTATTCACAGCCCCACAGATACTGAAGCAGTCCATGTTCAAATACAGCAACATCTGGGCAATATCCAGGCTTAGACCGACAATTGTGAAGTGGCATTTGTGTCATGCAAGTTCCAGCAATGACCATCTCCATCACCCCTTAACATTCACCATCACTGAATGTCTCACTATCAACAAGTTAAAAATCACACAGCACCAGGTTATAGTCCAACAGGTTTATTTGGAAGTATTAGCTTTCAGAGCGCTGCTCCTTCATCAGGTACTTGGGGTCCCCAGAACAGCGGTCCTGGTCTCTTTATTAATCATTTCAATGCAGGTACCAGATGAAGGAGCGGCGCTCTGAAAGCTAGTACTTCCAAATAAACCTGTTGGACCATAATCTGGTGTTGTGTGATTTTTAACTTTATCCATCCCAGTCCAACACCAGCTCCTCTACATCATAACATCCTGGGTATTATCATTGACCAGAAGCTCAAATGAACTAGCTATGTAAACACAGAGGCTGCAAGGGTGGGTCAGAGGCTAGGGATACTGTAGTGAGTAACTCACCACCTGACGCCCCAATGCCTGTCCACCATCTACAAGGCACAGGTCAGGAGTGTGATGGAATACTCCCCACTTGCCTGGAAGGGTACAGCTCCAAGAACATTCAAGAAGCTTGACACCATCCAGGACAAAGCAGTCCACTTGACTGGCATCACATCCGCAAACATCCACTCACTCCACCATCGACGCTCAGTAGCAGCAGTGTGTACTATCTGCACGATGCACTGCAGGAATTCACCAAAGATCCTCAGACAGCACCTTCCAAACCCACAATCACTTCCACCTAGAAGGACAAGGGCAGTAGTTATATGGGACTGAAAGTTCCCCTCCAAGCTACCCACCATCCTGACTTGGAAATATATCGCCATTCCTTCAATGTCACTGGGTCAAAACGCTGGAATTTCCTCCCTAACAACATCAGAAGGTGTCCCTTTTTTGTATTCACTCATGGGGTGTGGGTGTCACTGACTGTCGCATTAGTGAGCTGATGGGTTTTTACAATAATTAGTAACAAGTTCAGAGTTGTCATTAGGTCTCAATTCTATATTTTTGTTGAATTCAAATTCCACCATTTGCTATGGCTGGCTTCACACTGTAGTCCCCAGAACACTGGTCCTGGTCCCTTTATTAATAACGCCATTAGGCCACTGCCTCCCCTTACCTACAACACATGGGTTGCAGTGGTTCAATCATAGTATCCCTGCAATGTGGAAACAGGCCCTTTAACCCAACAAGTCCACACTGACCCTCCAAACAGATTCCCACCCATACCCATTCCTCTACATTTACCACCCTCCCAACTAATGCACCAAACCTACACATCCCTGAACACTATGGACAATTTAGTATGGCCAATTCACCTAACCTGCAGATCTTTGGACTGTGGGAGGAAACCGGAGCACCCGGAGGAAACCCACGCAGACACGGGGAGAATGTGCAAACTCCACACAGGCTGGAATCAAACCCAGTGGTTTCACTGGTCAGGAGGTGCTACTAATCAGTGGTAACCACTGAGCCACCATGCCACCCACAGATGGCAGCTTCTCAGGGGCAACTAGAGTTGGGCACTAAAAGTTGTTCCAACCACTGATGGTCACATGTGAATGAATGAATGAAAGATAATCAAACCAATCCCAAGATAATGCCATGTGCTTTGGAAACCGTTGTATATTTTTCCCTTGGTATGCATTCTGGAGGAATACAAGCCATCCTGGGCATGGTGGGACCCTAATATTTGCTGTGCATCTGGCCAGCAAACCAGAGAAGATGATGTCCTGGTGGTTTTTGTTCCTTAATTGTTTCAAACAATATCCAGGTGGTTAATCTTTAATTCTGGACAGCTCCTATACAATCCTCATCCCATTGAACATCTGATGGTAACGCAGTAGGGTCAGAATTTCAAGTCCTTGGTGTCTGACTCACATTAAGGGATGAACCTGCTCATTAGAGTTCACACCAGAATGATGCTAACCCTGCTTCTCCAATTGGAGTGTCCGAGATCAGGGATCAGGGAGGAGTGGCCGATTACATTCCACCTCCAGCCCTTCTTAATTGGAATACTGCATTTAAAAAAAAGCTCCAATATCTGTAGAAACATCCCCTGTGTTTCTCAAAGCGGCCCACGTTTTTTTGCAGAGAGCAGTGGATGTGACAGGTTAGATTAGATTAGATTACTTACAGTGTGGAAACAGGCCCTTTGGCCCAACAACTCCAAACTGACCCGTCGAAGCGCAACCCACCCAGGCCCATTCTCCTACATTTACCCCTGCACCTAACACTACGGGCAATTTAGCATGGCCAATTCACCTAACCGCACATTTTTGGACTGTGGGAGGAAACCGGAGCACCCGGAGGAAACCCACGCAGACACGGGGAGAATGTGCAAACTCCACACAGTTAATCGCCTGAGGTGGGAATTGAACCCTAGTCTCTGGCACTGTGAGGCAGCAGTGCTAACCACTGTGCCACCGTGCTGCCCACTGCCACCGTGCCGCCCAGGTTGTGTTTTATAGTGTGTTGCCATGTTTGCCGACAGTGGGGACTTGTTGAGGTGTACAGGATTCGAGCCTCGTCAGAAGGTGAGGCGCAGCTCAGTCATGGCCTACTCCCTTCTCCACCTTGAACTGAAGACATCACCCTCTTGGGTATGCCTTCAGGATCCCCCATTTAAGCGCAAGTAGTTCATAAATTGTTTCCCTGTCAACATTTCATCCTGATGCCATTCTCTGTGGGTCTGCTAACAGCCAATTCAGGGCACCCTTATTGGCATCTTGTCTGCTCAGCACCATCCCTTCTGTCAGCCCCAGTTCTTCTCTGATATCGGTGGGACAAAGGGGCCAGAGAGATCGGGGCTGCAATAGTGCTGGTGAGGATCTGAAATCCAAATACAGGCAGAAGTAGCTGCTTGTAGTCAGTAATAACCAATTGATACATGCTCTTACTAAGACAGGCAGCAACAAAATGGCATCTCGGCTGCAAATTGACAATTCTCCTTCAAGCTGCATAAAATGGTTTTTAGTCCTGCTAAAAGCTGCTTAGTTGAACTAACCATAATTTGTCTCAACAAAGATTAGCAGACAATGCTTCCTTTACAGCACAGAAATAACTAGACTAGATCAGACTAGAAGCAGCAACCAAATCAGGGTCAAAAACTGATAATCCTGAGCAATGGCCACAGGGGTACTCACTGATGTGATCTGGGTCTCTGTGGTGTAACTGTGCGCACTTGGGACCTAATGATCCGAGTTCAATTCTCAGTGGATCCTCATTTTTGAAAGTGATTGTGCTCGCTTTTGAAAGGCGTATTTGTTTCGGGGAGCTTATGGTGAAGTGGTAATTTCACTACCTCTGAGCCAGGAGGCACAGATTCAAGTTCCACCTCCGCAGCGGGGTGTGAAAATGTCCCTGAACAGATTGATTGAAAGAACCACCAAGTCATAGTCACAGTCATAGAGATGTACAGCATTGAAACAGACCCTTCGGTCCAACCCATCCATGCCGACCAGATATCCCAACCCAATCTAGTCCCACCTGCCAGCACCCGGCCCATATCCCTCTAAACCCTTCCTATTCATATACCCATCCAGATGCCTTTTAAATGTTGCAATTGTACCAGCCTCCACCACTCCCTCTGACAGCTTATTCCGTACTCACAACACCTTCTGCATGAAAAAGTCGCCCCTTAGGTCTCTTTTATATCTTTCCCCTCTTAACTTAAACCTTTCCAAACAGACCCCACCACTAGGGATATATTTCCCTTCCCACCCCTATCAGCATTCTGAAAAGACCACTCCCTCCGCGGCTCCCTCGTCAGGTCCACACCCCCCACGCACCCCACCCCCCCTC
>NC_057725.1:63759501-63765361 GCF_004010195.1 Chiloscyllium plagiosum
CACCACCCACCGCCCCCCCACCCCCCGGGAAAATACTTTCTCTATTTATCCTCCCTATGCCCCTCATGATTTTATAAACCTCTATAAGGTCATCTCTCAGCCTCTGATGCTCCAGGGAAAACAGCTCCAGCCTGTTCAGTCTCTCCCTGTAGGTCAAATCCTCCAACCCTGGCAACATCCTTGTCAATCTTTTCTCAACCCTTTCAAGTTTCAACAACATCAAGTCGATCATCAATATGACCTCTCGCAGTGGCTGTCCAGATTTCACTGTGAGTTAGCTTACCAGAGGGTCGCAGGACAACCCTCTGTACTGATGAGCATCTCCAAGACAGTCATTATTGAACAACAGATTTGGATCTACTTCTGAATTACTTCTAAGGTGAGGGCTCCTTGGGGATAATGGTCAAGAAACTGCACACAATCCTCCATGTTTGTCTGTTGGAAGTTGGCTCGGTCGTGTAATGTGTCAGTTTGCTGTTGCAAGGGGCCAGACTGCTGAGTGAGAGCTGGAGAATCAAAATGTAACCAGTTCTACAAGACCAGATACAGCCCAAAACCAACAGATGTGTATTTGAGAGACCAGGAGGAGAATGAGTACTGCGTTACAATGTGATTGGGATACTTGCACGGCACCAAATGAGCTATACAGGAGAAGACTTATTACTGGCAAGGAGAGGTAGGATTTTAATGAAACAGTTGTCACCAGTTGCTTCACACAGGCTGTGAGGTGAGAGCGGTATTGTCAGTGGAATTATTGAGAAGCAAAGGACCTGCAATTTCTGGAAGTCTCAAAATGTTAATTAAGTAATTTTGACGTATAATCATTGCATAATGTAGGAAACATGGCAACCCATTTGAGCACAGGAAACTCCCATGAGCAGTACTACGATAATCAATCGTGTAGATTTATCACAGTTTTAGCATTTCAGACTCTATGGTCCGAAGGACCTCTTCTGTACTGTATGATGGTATGATATTAGTGCTGGGACCATAATGGTCAGTATGACACCAAGAACATCTTCCCTTTTCTATCTGGAGTATTTGCGTGGGATTTTGTAGTTACATTTACAATTTTCAGGTGATGATTCTATTGCTGTTCATTCGAGGGCAAGCAGACTTCAGCTTAACAGCTTGACGAAAAACTGGCAACTCCTGGTCATTGATTTGGGACTTGAACCCAGAAACTTTACTATTGTTACAAATCTCATTCATTGTAACCAGCAAGCACCCTGCAACAATCCAGATTATTCGGGTGACAAACTCATCACGTTGGCCAAGTCTATGTAATGTTTCATTGGTCACACTGCTGAAGTTCTAACTTTTATTTTTAATAAGTTCCTCACTTCACTTGGCTCCACCATTTGGATAAAAAACAATTTCAATCATCATTTGTATTCACTGATATACTTGATGGTGCCTCTCCTCCTGCCATTCCCAGTTTTAAACTTAAAACACACATGCAATTCCTCACTTGAATTCATTCTTTTCTGTAATCTCAATAAGTCTTCACCTTTCTTACTCTCTGCTTTATCGTATGGTTTACAGACTTTTCAAACCAGAAAGTAATCTTCCCCGAGTTCCCCAGAAGCCAGTTGCAGTTGACCTGAATTTGCCTCTAACGACCATAAACCCATTTCACATTGATAGTCATTCCGACTGCCTCACTTTTCCCCTGCGCTGGAACATACTTTTTGGCAGAAGGTAGTGTGGTGAGATCAGAAAACAACTGACATTGTTTAAGAGGTATGTAGCAGCTTCCATTGACGGATGGAGAATGGAATACACAAGTTTAGAAGTGATGAATCTTCGAATCCCTACAGTGTGGAAACAGGCCATTCAGCCCAACAAGTCCACACCGACCCTCTGAAGAGTAACCCACCCAGACCCATTCCCCTACCCTATTACTCTACATTTCCCCAGACTAATGCACCTAACCTACACATTCCTGAACACTACGGGCAATTTAGCATGGCCAACTCACCTGACCTGCACACCTTTGGACTGTGGGAGGAAACTGGAGCACCTGGAGGAAACCCACGCAGACACGGGAAGAATGTGCAAACTCCAGACAGGCAGTTGCCCGAGGCTGGAATTGAACCCGGGTCCCTGGCGCTGTGAAGCAGCTGTGCTAACCACTGAGGTCACTGTGCCGCTCGCAAATTAATGACACAAAGCCCTGTGGGACTTGTACTCACTTCTGGATAAAATACCTCCAGCAGTTCATACCAGCCTCTGAAGCAGTGCATCACAGATTCACCAGAGTGGTACCTGAAATGCTAAAGGTTAAATTACCAGCAGAGTTCACACAAACTCCGGTTGGATTCCTTGGAATTTTTAAGGTTTCAGGGGCGATTTGATTGAAATTTGCAAAACAAACACATGATTTTAGGCTGTTTGTTAACTGATAATCTGAGTTTGACTGATTATCTTAACCAGAGGGATTCAATGATGTGGAGCAAAGGTATGGAGTTCAATCACAGGTCAGTCACCATCTCAGAGAATGGTGCATGTACAGGCTGAAGTAGCTGGATGGACTAGTTCTGTTCCTGTTGAGCTATAGGGAGAGGTTCAATAGGCTAGGGCGTGTTTTCCCTGGAGCATTGGAGGCTGAGGGGTGACCTTATCAAGGTTTATAAATCATGAGGGGCATGGATAGGGTAAATAGACAAAGTCTTTTCCCAGGGTGGGGGAGCCCAGAACTAGAGGGCATAGATTTATGGTGAGAGGGGAAAGAGTTAAAAAGGACCTAAGGGGCAACGTTTTCACACCCAGGGTGGTGCATGCATGGAATGTGCTGCCAGAGGAAGTGGTGGAGGCTGGTACAATTGCAGCATTTAAAAGGCATCTGGATGGGTATATCAATAGGAATGGTTTGGAGGGATATGGGTCAAATGCTGGCAAATGGGACTGGATTAGTTTAGGGTATGGTCAACATGGATGAGTTGGAGCGAAGGGTCTGTTTCTGTGCTGCCTGACTCTGTGTTCCGAATAGCTGACAGTTCTCGATGTTCCTGTTTGATTGACTTACCCTCAGCTAAGTTTAAGGCAGAGGATAATTGTTCCACAATCATGCTTATTGCTTCGTCTAGTGTCTAGTTAAGATGATGCTTTTAACAGGCTGGTCAATACAGACATCTAACACTCATGCTGTATTCCAACAATCTTCACTGAACTATTACTTATGGTGTCACACCATCGCTGAGCTCTCTCACATTTCCCCTTTCTTTGGGATGACATTTGAAACTCATTTGGCTGCTCTCTCACATGGTGTAAAACGCCCTCTTGCAAAGCAGATTGGGGCGTTATCCCCGATACCCTCACCAGTACTTATCTGTTCATTCATATGTGGCTGGTTGTGGGATCTTACTGTGCTCAGACTGGCTGTACATTCCAGCAGCGCGATGATACTTCATAAGTTTCATTGGTTGCAAAACACGTTGTGGTGATGAGAAAAGGTGATATGTAAATGCAAATCTTTGTTTTATTTGTTGACTGTATTGGTAGTAATATGGAAAGCCTGTCACTGCCCCTTTGTGTCTTAGAGCTGAAAGTGGATGAGGAAGTGAACATTGTGAGCATATGAACGTAGACCTGAACAATGAACACCAGTAGGCCACTCAGCCCTTCGAGCTAATCAACAAGATCCTGGCTGATCTGATTTTAACCTCGAACTCTACATTCCTGCATATCCCTGATAATCTTTCCCCCCGCTCCATTGGTAATCCAGAATCCATCTACCTCTGTCTTTAAAACATTGAAAGATCCACTGCCATTTTGAGGAAAGGAATTCCAAAGACACAACTCTTGGGGAGAAAAAAATGTTTCTCCAATAGGGATGTGACCCCTTATTCTAAATCTATGACCCCCTAGTTCTAGATTCTCCCTCAGGAGGAACCATCCTTTCAACTTCCACCTGGTCCAGGTACCTCAGGGTCCTGTATGTTTCAGTTAAGTTACCCCTGAGGCTTCTAAACTCCAGAGGATGTAGGCCCTGGCCTGTCGAGCCATTAGACCTTCCACATATTGCAGGTATCAGTCTGGAGAACCTTCCTTGAACTGCGAGATAGTGAGGACTGCAGACGCTGGAGATCAGAGTCGAGGGTGTGGTGCTGGAAAAGCTCAGCAGGTCAGGCAGCATCCGAGGAGCAGGTGAGTCAATGTTTTGGGCATAAGCCCTTCATCAGGAATTCCTAGGACTGCCTCCAACTCAATAACATCCTTCTGTATAATACGATGACCAGTACTTACACAGTCCTCCAGTTGCAATTCCTCCTGTATAACTGAAACATAAGCTACCTACTCTTGTATTCAGTTCTGTTTCTTTATTTATGGGATGTGGGTGTCACTGGCTGGCTGGCATTTTATTGCCTGTCCTTAAATCCCTCTCACACTAAACCATAACATTGACACTCGATGGTCCCTGATCATCATTTTGCAGGAGACTATACAAAAGAATAATTTTCCTATCCCTCGAAATCAAGGTCTAAAATACACGATTTGGTTATTCATTTCATTGCTATTGGTAAGAGCTTTCTCTGTGCTGCCACATTTCCAAGTGGTAAGCACCTCACTGGCTGTGAGATGATCTGGAGTTGTGAACGGTGCTATATGGATGCAGGTCTTTCTGCCCTTCAGTTCCTTGTGTGTTTTTCCATTCAGCTCCTCGCGGGACGCACTTGTGGGAGTTTCTTCGCGACATCCTGTTGGACCCGGACAAGGACCCGGGACTGCTGAAGTGGGAGGACAGGTCTGAAGGGGTTTTCCGTTTCCTCAAGTCTGAAGCCGTGGCTCAACTCTGGGGCAAGAAGAAGAACAACAGCAGCATGACCTATGAGAAGCTGAGCCGTGCGATGAGGTACAGCCCTTCCTCGCAAACTGCGTCCGTTCTTGTGTTTTCATAAGAGATCCTGGGCCCCGAAATTCAATTCCCCATAAACCTCAATGTGAATTGGGGTGGCATGGTGGCTCAGTGGTTAGCACAGCTGCCTCACAGCACCAGAGACCCAGGTTCGATTCCAGCCTTCGGTGACTCTCTGTGTGGAGTTTGCACGTTCTCCCCGTGTCTGCGTGGGTTTCCTCTCACAGTCCAAAGATGTGCAGGTCAGGCGGATTGACCATGCTAAATTGCCCATTGAGTTCAGGGATGTGCAGGCAAGGTGGATTATCCACTGAAAATGAAGGGTTACAGGGATAGGGTGCGTGGTGGGATGCTCTTCAGAGGGTCAGTGTGGATTTGATGGGCTGAATGGCCTGCTTGCATACTGTAGGGATCCAACATGCAGTGCTCAGGCCAGTAGTCAGAAACTACACTCTAATATCTCTCTTCAGCAAGACTGTAGGTCTGAGCGAAAAATCCTTACAGTGTGGAAACAGGCCATTCGGCCCAACAAGTCCACACTGACCCTCTTAAATGTATCCCATCTAAACCCATTCCCCTACCCTATTACTCTACATTTCCCCTGACTAATGCACCTAACCTACACATCCCTGAAAACCTAATGGGTAATTTAGCACGGGGTAAAAGCAATGACTGCAGATTCCGGATTAGTGGTGCTGGAAGAGCACAGCAGTTCAGGCAGCATCCAAGGAGCAGCGAAATCGGTGTTTCGGGCAAAAGCCCTTCATCAGGAATAAAGGCAGTGAGCCTGAAGCGTGGAGAGATAAGCTAGAGGAGGGTGGGGGTGGGGAGAGAGTAGCATAGAGTAATAGGTGAGTGGGGGAGGGGATGAAGGTGATAGGTCAGGGAGGAGAGGGTGAAGTGGATAGGTGGAAAAGGAGATAGGCAGGTAGGACAAGTCCGGACAAGTCATGGGGACAGTGCTGAGCTGGAAGTTTGGAACTAGGGTGAGGTGTTGTATCA
>NC_057725.1:63765558-63768304 GCF_004010195.1 Chiloscyllium plagiosum
CAGGAATAAAGGCAGAGAGCCTGAAGGGTGGAGAGATAAGCTAGAGGAGGGTGGGGGTGGGGAGCAAGTAGCATAGAGTACTGTAGGGGAGGGGATGAAGGTGATAGGTCAGGGAGGAGAGGGTGGAGTGGATAGGTGGAAAAGGAGATAGGCAGGTAGGACAAGTCCGGACAAGTCATGGGGGCAGTGCTGAGCTGGAAGTTTGGAACTAGGGTGAATTGGGGGAATGGGAAATGAGGAAACTGTTGAAGTCCACATTGGTGCCCTGGGGTTGAAGTGTTCCGAGGCGGAAGATGAGGCGTTCTTCCTCCAGGCGTCTGGTGGTGAAGGAGCGGCGGTGAAGGAGGCCCAGGACCTCCATGTCCTTGGCAGAGTGAGAGGGGGAGTTGAAATTTTGGGCCACGGGGCGGTGTGGTTGATTGGTGCGGGTGTCCCGGAGATGTTCCCTAAAGCGCTCTGCTAGGAGGCGCCCAGTCTCCCCAATGTGGAGGAGACAGCATCGGGAGCAACGGATACAATAAATGATAATTTAGCACGTCCAATTCACCTAACCTGCGCATCTTTGGACTGTGGGAGGAAACAGGAGCACCCAGAGGAAACCCATGCAGACAGACACAGGGAGAATGCGCAAACTCCACATAGGCAGTCGCCAGAGGCTGGAATCATACCCAGGTCCCTGGCGCTGTGAGGCAGCAATGCTAACCACTGACCCATCATGCCACCCAAAAACGTGCTGCGATGTCCCTGAAAGTGAACCAAGCTGTTTGTTCAGGGTTAACACAGCTCTGAGAAATGCCAAAGCAAAAATATACAGCATCTCCAGGGTCCACAGTCAAACCCAATAGGTCCAAGTCAGACCTGGCATTGATCAAGTTTATGAATGGAAAGACCCCCAAATCTGGAGTAGAGTGTAATAAATAGAGCAAAGCAGGTGAGGTTTATGATTGGGAGTCTATCACTATGCCCACTATGAAGCAGTTATTATGTCCGTTACCATGAACAGAATAAGATTAAGACAGAGTTGTAACCAGTTTAGTCTGACGCTATCATGTGCTGCCTTAATACATGGAAAATATTTCACAAGGCAATTCAGATTGTAAAAGGTGCATTGTTCTATATATAAAAGGGAACACCACACCCTAATAATTTCCTCATTGTTTGTAAATTCACTGTGAATGACGTGAAGCTGACAAGGAAAGATCTATAAGAAGATTAAGCTGGGATAGTGCACTAATTATAAACTTCAGCCAGTCTGTTTAATGTGACTGCATGACAGGTTCAGTAATAATCTCAAGCATTCTGCATCCACAATGTTTCTTCCTTAAAATACTGGGCAACTGAAATGTCTAATACTTGCAGAATGGACAAGTTATAGCTTTCCCGAACACAGGTCAAGTGCTGGGTAATGGGACTAGATTAGATCATTGAAACTATGATGTCCTAAAAGCAACATGAGACTAGACTGTATTCAATTTAGGAATGATCAATGAGTCAGATATTATTAACAGACTAATGGTGCCTGAATATATCTCTAATTGTGATCATAATAGATTTAAGATGGTATGAAGAGTTTAACAAAGAGCAAAGAACAACATAGCACAGGAATAGGCCCTTCAGCCCACCAAGCCTGTGCCAAATCCTAATCCTTATTTCAACCTGCTACTTATTGTCCATGTGTGGTTTCTATCTCTGTATTCCTCCTGTTCGTGTGTCTATCAAGATACGCCTTGAATGTTGCTAACATGCCTGCTCAAACTGGCTCCACCGGCAGTGCATTCCAGGCACCCATCACACTCTGTGTGAAAAACATACCTGCACTGCTCTCCTAAACTTTTCCCTCTCACCTTGAACCTATGCCCTCTTGTAGCTGACCTTTCTGCCCTGGGAAAAAGCATCTAACTATCCACTCTATGCCTCACATAATTTTGTAGACTTCTATCAGGTCACTCCTCACCCTCCACCTTTCTGCTGAAAGCAATCTGAGTTATCCAACCTCACCTCATAACTGAAATCCTCCAGACCAGGTAACATCCTGGTAAACCTTGTCTGTACCCTCTCCAAAGCACCCACATCCTTTTGGTAGTGTCGCATACAATATTTCAAATGTGACCTCGTTAAAGTTTTATACAGCTGTAACATGACTTGCCAACTTTTATATTCAGTGCTCCAGCTGATAAAAGCAAATATGCTGTATGCCTTCTTGACCACTTTATCCACCTGTGTTGCCACTTTCAGGGATCTGTGCACCTGCATGCCCAGATCCCTCTGTATGTCAATGCTCCTAAGGGTTCTCCCATTTATTGTATAATCCACGTCTAAATTTGATCTTCCAAAATGCATTACTTCTCATTTATCCAAATTAAACCCCATCTACCATTTGTCTGCCCAAATCTGCAATCTATGTCCTACAGTATCCTTTGACAAGTCTCCTCAGTATCTGCAACTCTGCCAATTTTAGTGTCGTGCGGAAACTTACTAATCAGATCATGTACGTTTTTCTCCATGACATTTATATATATTGCAAACTCAAAAGTTCTAGCACGGATCACTGAGGAACACCACTAGTTACTGATCTCTATTCTGAAAAAAACCCTTCCACCACTACTCTCTGTCATCAATGATCAAGCCAGTTCTGAATCCATCAAGCTAACATACCCTAGATCCCACTAGACTCTGCCTTTTGTTCTGACCTGCCATGAGGTATATTATCAAATACCTTACTAAAGTCCATGTAGACAATATCCAC
>NC_057725.1:63768383-63773002 GCF_004010195.1 Chiloscyllium plagiosum
AGTATCTTCGGATAAAACCCATGTGGCCCATGTCTATTTTAATGTATTTCAAGACACCCAAGACTTCCTCCTTCACTATGTTCATCTGCCCAAGAATATTCACAAACTTTCTTTAACCTCAACATCCCTCACATCCTCTGTTTGGTGAATACTGATGTTTAGTACTCATTAAGAATCTCACCCATTACCTCTACCACCACACATAACCTCTCTCTTTTATCCTTGAGTGGACCTATTCTTTCCACAGCTACCCTCTTGCTCCTAATATATATATAAAATGCCTTGCGATTCTCCTTAATCCTTTTGGCCAAGGACATTTTATACCCTCTTTTAGTCCTCACAACTCCCCTTTTAAACTCATTCCTACTTTCTCAATATTCTTCAATGCTTTCCCTGGTTTCAGTTCCCTAGATTTTAAGGGTGCTTACTTTTTTTTTGACTAAGCTGATAATTTCCCCAGTCATCCAAGGTTCCCGAATCCTGCCACATCTATCCTTCATTTTCACAGAAACATGCCTGTCCTGTACTCCAATCAACTCGTCCTTAAAAGGTTAAACACAAGAAAGTGCTACCACCTGCTTGGAATGTCACGTTGAAGTTGTACAGCATGTTGGTATGTTGTCTTGCGGTGTACAGTGTCCAGTGCCCAGTTCTGATTTCCCTGTTATAGGAAGGATATTATCAAGCTGGAGAGAGTTCGGAAAAGATTTACCAGAATGTTACTGGGAATAGAGGGTTTGAGTTATAAGGAGAGGCTGGATAGGCTAGGACTTTTTTTCACTGAGGTGTAAGAGGTTGAGAGGTGGCCTTATAGAGGTTTATAAGGTAATGAGGGGCATAGATAAGGTGAATGGCAGATGTCTTTTCCCTACAAGATGGGAGATTTCAAGGCTAGGGGCCATGTTTTTAAGATGAGAGGAGAAAGATTTTAAAAAGACATAAGGGGCAATTTTTTTTTACACAGAATGGTTCGTGTGAGGAATGAACTTCCAGAGGAAGTGTTGGATGTAGGTATGGTTATGATGTTTTAAAGGCATTTGGATAAGTACATGAAAAAGAAGGAGGGATATGGGCCAAGTGCAGGTAGGTGGGACTAGATTAGTTTGGGATTAAGGTCAGCATGGACTGATTGGACTGAAGGGTCTGTTTCCATCCTGGAAGACTCTATAAAACTCTAAAGCATTAGCTCTGTTTCACTCTCCACAGATGCTACCAGACTTGTTGGGTTTCTCCTGCATTTTCTATTTTTATCAACCCCTCACCCCAACTGTGCAATTCTCATGGGTTTGTATATATGTACAAGGGAACTTAATTCTGTCCTTGGTTACATTTTCAGCTGCCCAGTTCCCTCTGGTTCACTGGAGCCCAATAAAATAAATGACCAGGAGGGAGTAAATGCAGGTTTAAGAAGGGTTTCAATTTGGATCACACTGCAAATTCTGTGATTATAACATGAGGATAATTGCACTGATTGATGACTTTTTTTTGTACGGGACAGATATTATTACAAACGGGAAATCCTGGAGCGAGTGGATGGCCGTAGGTTGGTCTATAAATTTGGAAAGAATGCTCATGGTTGGAGGCACTATGACCAACAATGAACCATTGAAGATTGTCAAGGAAAAATCAGTGACAAAATATCGTGACAAACTCTCTCCATGAGCTACCAACCACCATCTTGTTGCTCACAATTTTCCAAAAGCCTCAAAATCCCTGCTAAAAAGCAATGTTCTGACACAGTTGTCTCAAATGTTTTTTGAACAGAGCAGGTGATTGCGAGCCATGTGGGAAAAAGGACTGCGTGAATTATTTTCCCAAAAGATTGGCGCAACAGTTTGAACGTCAGGCCAAAAAAAAAGTCGCATATTTTTGTTTTCTGTGAAATAACAGCTTGTAATAATAAGATTATATTTATTTATCCACCACATGTAACATGGCAAAATACCCGAAAGCACTTCCCAGGAATATACTCAAATACATATGTGAACCCAAACTTCAAAAGGACATATTAGGTGATCTTGCTCGAATAAATAGATTCCATGGAGTATCTTAAAGAAAAATAAATGGATAAAGAGATGGAGAGGGGTTTTCAGAGCTCCAGGCCAATTCAGCTGAAATTTAATGGTGGGATAAAGGACATTGCAATGCCAAAGAGCTGAGAGTTGGAGCCTCCTCCTTTTTACCCACCTCCCACAATGTCATCTCAGGCTAAGGACACAGTGCGATGTTTGCTCTTGGAGAATTCCCAACTCACATGCCTGCAGGTGATTCTATGCTGAATCCCAACCGCTAACATCAGGGCTACTTCCTTCACTTCTATCTTTTATAGGTTGCATTGGGAACAGAGGAATTATCCTGGTAATTTTCAAATGAAAATCTAATGGTCAAATTTTTATTTATTGGGAATAACAACAATGGAGGGTCATTATTGGGAAAGATTGTGATTCTTGTATCTGGTGGAAAATGTTTAACACTGTTTTAACCATGAAGATTCCTTATACATATATGAAATTACTGCAATGAAATTGATTTGAAAATTATCTGTCGAATTTGTAAAATCATTTAAATTGTATTGTATTCCACGTTGATTTGGACTCTCTTTGTTGAAATGTATGTTGAGTAAGAATGATGGATTGAGGGTAAAGGCTCTTTCAATTTCCTGCTAAAGACCACAGGGTGGATTCGGTGAACTATCATGAATTTTCCTGCCTAAGTTTTATATATTTATATCTTCACATGATCTCCCAATATTCCAAATACCTCGTAACCATTTTCATTGCCTCTTCCCACTCACTTCTATTGTATAGAATTCCAACATGTCAAAGGTAGCTCTACTGTTATATACCAGACCAAAGCCCCTCTAAATATATTCAGAAGATAGAAAATTTGGTTAGCATGGTGCCTCAGTGGTTAGCATTGCTGCCTCACAGCGTCAGGGACCTGTGTTTGATTCCAGCCTCAAGCTGTGTGGAGTTTGCACATTCTCCCTATGTCTGCGTGGGTTTCCTCCGGGCGCTCCAGTTTCCTCCCACACTCCAAAGATGTGCAGGTCAGGTGAATTAGCTAAGTTAAAGTTCAGGAATGTGTAGGTTTAGATTAGATTAGATTAGATTAGATTACAGTGTGGAAACAGGCCCTTCGGCCCAACAAGTCCACACCGACCCGCCGAAGCGAAACCCACCCATACCCCTACATTTACCCCTTACCTAACACTACGGGCAATTTAGTATGGCCAATTCACCTGACCCTGCACATCTTTGGACTGTGGGAGGAAACCGGAGCACCCGGAGGAAACCCACGCAGACACGGGGAGAACGTGCAAACTCCACACAGTCAGTCGCCTGAGGCGGGAATTGAACCCAGGTCTCTGGCGCTGTGAGGCAGCAGTGCTAACCACTGTGCCACCGTGCCGCCCAGGTTGGCTGCATTAGTCAGGGGAAATGTAGAGTAATGGGGTCGGGGAATGGGTCTGGGTGGGATACTCTTCAGAGGGTCGGTGTAGACTTGTTGGGCAGAAGGGCTTGTTTCCACACTATAGGAAATCTATTCTATGAAGTAATCTTGGCCCTTTTTTTCTTATTTTATAGGTAACCATAAGGCGTTCTATTCTCAGTACAATTTGATTGGTCAAACATGTCATTGTTAGGTAAAATACACTTTATTTTTGCACTACAATTAAATTACGGACAAAATAAAAGGATTGTGTAACTATAATTCTATTGAATTGCTTAAAATATATGTATATATTAACTAATATTAATCATTTGTTCCAATATAATAACATCCTACAAACACACCCTTGGCAAAGGCAAATTCAGTAAAATAGATTGTTTCATATGCAATTCTAACAGCAGGAAGAGAACCTGGCTTTTAACTGTAACAGAGAGAGAGGAATAATAGCTTCTACATCCAGCTTCAAGAATGGCAACTGCTGCCAAAGGCCAAAACTAAAAATCCTGGTTCTGGGGAGGTTAACCCCACCCATTCAGGCTGCTTCTATTGTTCCAACTTTTTTTTAAAAAAGGCAAGGCCTCACAAGCTGTTTACTTTATTGGATTTAAATAGACAGCTCAGAGCCTCTGTCTTAAAACCTCCTTTCAAAAAAAAGCACAAAATATACTTTCAAAGCCATAGCATCATCACACTACCACTTAGGAAGGGAGGAAAAGGGAGAGAGGAAAATGACAGATCTGTTAGCTCAATATTCTCAGTGAAGAAAATATTAGAATCAATTATGAAGGATGTGATAACTAAACATTTAGAAAAGAATGGCAAAATTGGATGGGGTCATCACAGATTAATGAAAGGTTCATCAAGTTTTGACAAACTTGGAGTTTTAGGATGTTGTTTGTAGCATTGAGAAAAAAAGAATCCGTGGGTGGATGTGATGTATTGAAGGCTTTTGATAAGGACCCATATAAAGAGACAAGTAAAGAAAACAAGAGCACAAGTTTGTCTGTAATACACAGATATGGACTGAGAATTGGTTAACAGGTAGAAAGAGGAAAGTAGGAATAAATGGATCATTCTGTAATGGGGTACCACAGGAGTGGTGCTTGGTTCACAATCTCTACAAATGATTTTGATGTGGGGACAAATTGTGATGTTTCTGAAACTGT
>NC_057725.1:63773502-63777345 GCF_004010195.1 Chiloscyllium plagiosum
AGGTTTCTAACTGTTATGTGGGATCTCTGTGGATTTTGGATTTAGATTTATCCTTGAATTGTCTCCACCTGCAGCTGTATTCCATCCAAAACACCTCAGAAACAGTCAGCACCTGGACTGCCCACAGCTGTAAAATCTGCTTAGGAATAGCCCACCTTTATGCCATAGCTTTTGTATGTTAACTTCCTGTTGGCACTACTTCCAGGTTAAGGATCATCGGGACCACATGGTCCCATATTCTTTCTTATCGGTGAAAATTGTAACTGATTTCTTTACAGGTGACACAAATCCTTAGAAGTCATTTTCTAAAATCAGATACAGAGTCCACCAACCTCTGAAAGGTATTACCAAATTTTCATGTGTCAAAGTTCATCATAGATGACATGGTTTGGGAAGAATGGAATACCATTGGATGGGGATGGTTTGGGGGGAAGCGATGGGTAAGATGATTGAATTTGTTAAGTCTATTCATTTGACAGTAGTTTTTGTGCTAACAGTATAGAATTTAAAACTCTGATATTCATTGCCATACTGATATTATCTCCATAGTTCTGAGTGCCCTGCTGTTTAAGGAACATGGTGTGGTTAGCACTGCTGCCTCACAGCACCAGGGACTCAGATTTGATTCCAGTCTCGGGTGACTGTGTGGAGTTTTCACATTCTCCCCGTGTCTGCGTGGGTTTCCTCCCACAATTCAAAGAAGTGCAGGTTAGGTGAATTGGCCATGCTAGGTTGTCCATAGTGTTCAGGGATGTCTAGGCTAGGTGCATTAGTCAGGGGTAAATAGGGGATAATGGGGAAGGGTTCTGGGTGGGTTACTCTTCAGAGAGTTGGTGTGGACTAGTTGGCCCAAAAGGGCCTGTTTCCACACTGTAGAGATTCTATGGACTCCAGAAGAGCTACAGTCTGTGTGACAAGTGAGCATAGTGGCACAGTTTCAGTTTTCATGTCCCATAGACGGGGTGTCAAAGACAGGCCAAAGGTCGATCAGTTTGTAATGCCTCCTGCAGCCTGTAAGAATGGTGAGAGTTTCCTGGCCAGCAGGAACCACATGATCAGTGCAGTGAGAGAGAAAAAAATTATCAGGTCTGGCAGCATCAACACAGAGAGAAAAGGCAGAGTTAATGTTGCAGAGTCTTTTTTGAAGTAGTCACAGTGGACTCAAAACAGTAGCTGTGTTTCTCTGACCGCAGGTGCTGCCAGACTGGCTGAATTTCTCCAGCACTTTGTCTTTTTATCGCAGCTTTCCAGCAGCTGCAGTACTTTGCGTTTTTTTTGTTGAATGGCAGAGCGGGAGCATGCTTTTCACTGAGACAATTGGTGGCTCGAAGTTCCACTCTACAGACATGAGCATGGCTTCTTCTTCAGTGTTGCGTTGAGGGAAGGTTATATTTAAACAGACTGTCCTCTTATACCATTCCTGATGAAGGGCTTTTGCCTGAAGCATTGATTTTCCTGCTCCTCAGATGCTGCTGTGCTTTTCCAGCACCACACTCTCGACTCTGACCTCTAATACACACTGAGCTCTTTGAGTGACCTTTCTGTCGACAAATTGGTTGCAGCAATTCCTGACAATGCCTGCACTCTCCAAGTGTGCTGCAGGCTGGATATTGCACCTTCCTGACATTGTTGTAGGAATGACAGTGCTCCCAGGATTTGATCTCAATCTTTTGATCTTACACTGTACAGGTACGGGGATCACTGTGACAGTACTATTGCTTTAAGAGATCTATTTTGACTTTTTTTCAAGAAAGGTTTTAAGGCAGAGGTACTGAGGTGTCTATTGAAAGTAAACAGCTTGTGAGGTCTTGAGTTTTTCCAAAAGTTGAAACAATAAAAGCAGCCTGAATGGGTGGGGTCAAGCTCCTATAAAACTAGGATTTTTAATTTCTTAGTTTTTCAGTAGCAGCTGTTGCAGGGCATCTCTTCCTGCGACACTGTCTCACTGTTCTCTTCCTGTTGCTGGAGTTGATGTGAGATCGTCTATTTTTTTGAATTTTCCTTTTGCCAAGAGATTTTACAATGTTGGAACAGTTATTTCATAATAGGTACTGTATGTATTATTCTGTTAAGCATTTCCCATAGAGTTACAGCTAAGTCAGTTCTATTCTTTAAATTTTTCTTTTGTTGTTTTTTTAACTATAGTGTTTGAATAAATTGCTTTTTGCTTAACACCAAGTAATTTGGCCAATCAAATTGCATCTGGAGGAGAGCATCTTGTATTTACCTTTAAAATAGGAAAAAACTAAGGTCTAGGCTACCTTCTTAATATATTTTGAGGGATCTGGTCTGGTCCGTAACATCAGTAAGTAATATGAATAGGGTGACATGGTTAGTCAAGAAGATTGGGTCAATGGGCTGAAGAATGGTAGATGGAGTTTAACTTGGATAAATGTGGGGTGCTTGCATTTTGGTAAAACAAACAAGGGCAGGCCTCATCCAGTTAAAAGTAGGGCCTTGGCTAATAATGTAGAACAGAGAGATTTATGGGTTTGGGTACATAATGCTTTGAAGTTTGTGTAGACAGGGTGGTTAAGATGGTGTTTAGCACACTTGCCTTCACTGCTCAGACATTTGAGTATAGGAGTTGGGACATCATGTTGAGATTGTACAGGCCTTTGGTGAGGCCTGTCCTGGAGTACAATGTCCAGTCCTGGTCACCCTGTTACAGGAAGGATATTATTAAGCTGGAGAGGATTCAGAAGAGATTTACCAGGATGTTGCTGGGAATGGAGGGTTTGAGTTAGAAGGTGAGGCTGGACAGACTGAGACGCTTTTCACTGGCACATAGGAGGTTGAGAGGTGACCTTGTAGAGGTTTAGAAAGTCTTGAGGGGTATAGATCAGGTGTATGGCAAGTGTCTTTTCCCTAGGGTGGGGGAGTTCAGGACAAGGGGGCACACATTTAGAGGAGAGCATCTTCTTTACACAGAGAGTGGTTTGTGTGTGAAATGAACTTCCAGAGGAAGTGGTGGATGCAGGCACAGTTACAACGTTTAAAAGACATTCCGATAAGTTCATGAGTAGGAATGGTTTGGAGGGATAGGGGCCAGGCCCCAGGAGCAGGCAGGTGGGGCAAGTGTAGTTTTTGATTATGGTCAGGATGGACTGGTTGGACCGAAGGGTCTGTTTCTGTGCTGTGTGACTCTTTAAGTGAGAAGGAAATGTTTTGATTAGGTTCACAGCTCTGTTGATTTGGCTTGATTTTTTTTGACTGGAGGTGTTAAAATCGTCTTTCACATATTTATTCATTTCACTGCCCTGGAATGGTCTAAAGCCATCGGTGCCTCCTGGTGGTAGGAATCTAGTGTGACTCCATACACGCACGCGCGCGCACACACACACACACACAGTGTTCCTGTCACACACACACAGTATTCCTGTCAGATCCATTGTCAGAGGCACGCTGCAGACTATCAAACCTTATTTTGTTGACAATGTCTAAACAGACAGGGCTTTCCAATGTTCTCTGCTGGGGGTTGGTTTGAAAAGGAGAGCAGATGTTTGTCGGAATGTTTCAGGTGGGAAGGAGAGGGAGTTCAGAACAACGTGTAGGTCACATCTCCCGATCCAGGGAGAGGCTGCAGGGTGGTGTGGGAGAGACTGATTTACAGCAGCATGGAATGAGCAGAGTGGGGAGGGAGAGAGGGAGGGAGTGAAAGAGTAAGGAAGAGTGAGAGAGAGAAAACATGTACGAGACAGAGAGAGAGAGAGATGAGCAGAGAGAGAGAGACAGAGTGTGTGAGGAAGACAGACTGTGAGAGAGTGTGTGTGGAGAAGTGAGAGAGAGGGATTGTGAGAGTGTGAGTGTGACATAGAGAGGGTGTGCTAGACAGTGTATGCA
>NC_057725.1:63777950-63803028 GCF_004010195.1 Chiloscyllium plagiosum
AGAGAGTGTATGAATGTGAGAGAGAGTGTACAAGAGAGTGCACGAGAGAGCTTGAGAATATCTGTGAGAGAGACCACAAGTATGAGAGAGAGAAAGCATGCGAAAGAATGAGTGACTAAGAGAGTGAGAGAGTGCAATGGAGTGAATGAGATAGAAAGTATGAGAGAGTGAGAAAGCAAGTGAGAGACAGTGAATGAAAGTGTGTGAGAGAGCAAGGGAGATAGAAAGTGAGTGAGCGGGAGATAACAAATTAGTGAGACAGTAAAAGAAAGGGCGAGCTCTGGAGCAGGTGTTGCCAGGTGTCGGCATGTTCAGTTTACCTCCCGCTCTCCTCTTGTCTCTCCTCTCCTCAGTCTGTACATAATACGCTGAATCTGTTGTGGCTCAGTGGTGTGAGCATTTGGTCAGGAGCCGCAGTGAAATGTTGATGCTCAGTCAGAGTGCTCCCTGTGGAAGAATTTGCAGTTTTGAGCAGGAGGAGCCTGCCTCAGCCAGGCCTGGCCAGTGATGTCTCGGTGAATGGAGTCAGCAGTGAGCTATAACTGGGCCTTACTGCACACTATACTGAGCTGACAGCGTGAACAATGGTCCCTAACCTCTGCATTGGAAGCAGATCCATTCAAATTGCAATCTGCAGGTCACCAGCTATTAATCCCCACATTAGGATTACCATTCGTTAACTCTGAGTTCTCCTCCTGCCTCTAACTGGATGTCCGGACACTGGATATAACCCATAGCCTTCCTCAATTCTTTCCCCCAGAACTAGAGGACATAGGTTTAAGGTGAGAGGGGAAAGATATAAAAGGGAACCTGAGGGACAACGTTTACACGCAGAGGGGAAAAAGACATTGGCTATTTACCCTATCCATGCCCCTCATGATTTTAGAAACCTCTATAAGGTCACCTCTCAGCCTTCGATGCTCCAGGGAAAATAGCCCCAGCCTGTTCAGCCTCTCCCTATAGCTCAAACCTTCCAACCAGGGAAAACAGCCCCAGCCTGTTCAGCCTCTTCCTATAGCTCAAACCTTCCAACTCTGGCAACAATGTTAATTGTGTAGTGTTATTGAGTGGTTGCATCTCAACAATGTGTGACTGAATTTGTCTATAACGTTCCTGATGAAAGGTGTTTGCTCGAAATGTCGATTTTCCTGCTCCTTGGATGCTGCCTGACCTGCTGTGCTTTTCCAGCACCACACCCTTGACTCTAATCTCCAGCATCTATAGTCCTCACTTTCACCTTGTCTATAATGTTGTCCAGATTCACTCAATAGTGAGGGTCAACACTGGCTCCTGGGGTCTGAAAGATCTACTTGTTTTAAACTTGAGATAGAAGCACATAGGGGCCACTAAAAGAAGTGGTGAATCTGTCCAAAATAGCTAGAGCAAGCCACATGATCAGTATTGATATCCTCTGCAGTGAGAGACAGCTGACACAAAGTAAGCCTTCCTTTGAAAAGGACACATATAAAATTGTCAGAGAGCATAACGAAGCAATCGTGTTAGGAACGTCAGTGGGGCTTCAGTTTCCTACTCGGGGTAATATTGTATCTCCTTAACAAAGCCTAATGGCTCTGATCAGAACATTGGAGAGAATGGCATCAAGTGATAAGAATCATAGAGAAAATACAGTTGCCTTGAAGCCAGCTGTAAGGTTGCAGGCAGATTGGTGAGGACTCTGTGAGGCTCACTGAAGCGGTTAGTGCAAAATATAGAAGATATAACAAAGATCAGTGGACGTCTATCGTAATCCTCTCATCGCTACCTTTAATGCCATGGATCACAAGAAATGGGACCAAAACAGAAATATTTTACATTCTGGAAACTGTCACCTTTGGAGTTGCTAACCCTTTTATAGACATAGGCAACAAGCTCAGGTCTTTCTACATTAACATGGACAAAGCGGTGATTCCAGATCAAGTGATGGAGCAATGGATAGGGTTTGAACTGGGGTAACGGCTGAGTTTCTGATTGATAAATGGAGGGAAATTTGCTGATGCCAAGTTTGGAGACATTTGTGGTCAAGAATACCACAGCAGTGCACTCAGCAATGCAATCTGGGAAAGAATCGCTGCCAATGAAATGCTCGAGAAACTACCGACAAAGGAACCAGACTGTAAGTTGCTTACTGGACTGACATGGGCAGCTTATACAAAGAATCCAATGGCTTTTTGGATCTACCTTCTATGAATTGGCCAATGGGAAGAAATCCAGTTTAGCTTCTGTGCTGGTTAATAGTTCCCCTCATATTAGGGGGGGCTACAATGAATTGTAAATTTGATGCACAGTTTGACTTTATTTTTACAGACAGGGGGGAAAGGGCTTTCACCAAGGCTGAGATCCCACAGACATTTTAGTGAGCTTTAAGACGTCATTTAAGGGCGTCTGAGGGAGATGTTCGTTGTGAGGATTTGTTGGGTTATTAACATCGAGAGGGGAAAGATCCTGGTAATGCAGTACAGTAAGATAATGGTCACCCAACCTGAAATTCAAACTTTTAATGCGATTTTGAAGAGAGTGGTGTTGGAAAAGCACAGCCAGTCAGGCAGCATCTGAAGAGCAGGGGAATCGGCGTTTTGAGCATAAGCCCTTCATCAGGAACGAGAGGTTGGTCCAAGGGGGCTGAGAGATAAATGGGAAGGGATGTGGGGCTGGGGAGGAAGGTAGCTGGGAATGCAATAGGTGGATGAAGATAGGGGTGACGGTGATAGGTCAGAGAGGAGGGTGGAGTGGATAGGTGGGAAGGGAGATGGACAGGTAGGACAAGTCATGAGGACGGTGCCGAATTGGAAGGCTGAATCTGGGATAAGGTGGGGGGAGGGGAAATAAGGAAACTGGTGAAATCCACATTGATCCTGTGTGGTTGGAGGTAGAAGATGAGCGTTCTTTCTCCAGCCGTCGGGTGGCTAAAGTTTGGCGGTGGACGAGGTCCAGGACTTGCATGCCCTTGGCAGAGTGGGAGGGGGAGTTAAAGTGTTCCGCCATGGGGCGACGGGGTTGTTTAGTGCAGCTGCCCCAGAGATGGTCTCTGAAACGCTCCGCGAGTTGGCATCCTGTCTCCCCAATGTAGAGGAAACCACATCGAGAGCAACAGACACAGTAGATGAGGTGTTTGGATGTGCAGGTACATCTCTGTCAGATGTGAAGGATCCTTTGGGGCCTTAGACGGAGGTGAGGGTGGTGTGGGCGCAGGGTTTGCATTTCCTGCAGTGGCAGGGGAAGGTATCGGGGGGAGATGCTCAAGAGAGAGTCAACCATGAGGGAGGTAAAATTGCGGTCCTTGAAGAAGGAGGCAATCTGGTGTGTTCAGTGGTGGAGTTGGTCCTCCTGGGAGCAGGTGCAGCGGAGGAATTGGGAATAAGGGATAGCATTTTTACAGGAGGCAGGGTGGGAGGAAGTATAGTACAGGTAGCTGTGGGAGTCGGTGGGTTTGAAGCAGATGTCCATGTTGAGTCGGTTGCTGGGAATGAAAATGGTAAAGTCTGGGAAGGGGAGGGAGGTGTCCGAGATGGTCTAGGTGAACTTGAGGTCAGTCTGGAAGCTGTTTGTGAAGCTGTTGAGCTGCTCAACCTCCTTGAGGGAGCACGAGGTGGTGCCCATACACAGTCATCGATGTAGCGGAAGAAAAGGTGGGGAATAGTGTCAGTGTAACTCCAGAAGATAGACTGTTCCATGTACCTGACAAAGAGACAGGCATAGCTGGGGCCCATGTGGGCGCCCATGGCTACCCCTTTAGTCTGGAGGAAGTGGGAGGATTCAAAGGAGAAATTGTTGAGGGTGAGGACCGGTTCACCCAATCGAATGAGTGTGTCATTGGAAGGCTACTGATTGGGTTAGCGGGAGAGCAAGAAACAGAGGGCTTGGAGACCTTTATCATGGTGGAAAGATGTGTGTAGAGACTGGGCTGTTCATAGTGAGGCATTGGGGCCAGGGAACTAAAAGGCATGCAGGAGGTGCATCCTGAATGTATGTGGGTGCAGAGATGGGTTCGGTGGGGCAGGAGCAGGCTGAGACAATGGGTCGACTGGGGCAGCCAGGCTTGTGGATCTTGGGAAGGAGGTAGAACGGGGCAGTGCGGGCATCCCGAACTATGAGGTTGGAGGCTGTGGGTGGGAGATCCCCTGCGGTATTCGATCTGGGGGGGGTGATGATTTGGTGATGGGAGGTGAGGTCGTGATCAAGTTGGCGCCTGGCTTCAGCGGTTTAGAAGTTGGTGCACTAAACTACCACTGCGCCCCCCCCCCCTTTTATTTGCGGGTTTGATGGTGTTGGAGCAGAGGGAGTGGAGGTCTGCGAATTGCGGCGGTGAGAGGTTGGACAAGTTGAGGTGGTCAGTGTCACGGCAGCAGTTGGAAATGAAGAAATTGAGGATGAGTAACAGACGGGTAACGGGTGTCCAAGTGGATGGGGTGTGTTGGAAGTCGGAGAAGGGGTCCTCCGAGGGTGAGCGGGAGAAATTGCTGGAGAAACTCAGTAGGCCTGGCAGCACCTGTGGAGAGAGAGAGAGAGAGAGCGACAGAGCTATTGTTTTGAGTGCAGCAATTCACTGATAAGTCAGCAAATGTGATGTGAATAAGATTGAAGTGAAATTTCTTATTAAGAATTTTAATAAGAATGGAAGTCCAGCTTCAAAGATTTTGAAATGTATTGCTTTATGGACTGGAGGGGATATGGAGTGACTTTAAATTAGCAATCCAGTTTTAATGCGTAGTAACTATGTGTAGTCACTGACATTACATCTAAAGACAGCACAGTGCTGCTGGGGCTTGGCTGGTTATGGAGTCAGACAGGACCAGAAGTCGTTTTGATATATTGGAGTGAAGTATGACAGTGAAACTCCGCAAAATCAAGTGTGCCTTGAGGGCAAATAAACGTTTAAAAAAAAAATTGAATGTTGGAAAATGCATTCTTGGGTTTCCATCTCTGTCTGGTCTCTGCCTTCCATGAAGAATGAGAACCCAATGTTTTTAGTGATGGTAACCTTCCTGACAGCTATTCGAATGCAGTTGCTTTCATCGTCATGTGAAAGTGGGAATCCGTTTCCCTTTTGCCCTGGGAAGCTTCGAGTTGTTAACCGTTTACAGTAAAGAGCAACGTAGCATTTGCCAGAATGCCTGCGTTCTGTCTGCCAAAAAAAGACCCTGAACGTCCAGTTGCCTGTCACTTTAACACCCCAGGTAAAAACGAGGACTGCAGATACTGGAAACCAGAGTCAAGATTAGAGTGGTGCTGGAAAAGCACAGCAGGTCAGGCAGCATCCGAGGAGCAGGAAAATCGACGTTTCGGGCAAAAGCCCTTCACCGGGAATCCTGATGTATTCCTGATGAAGGGCTTTTGCCCAAAACGTTGATTTTCCTGCTCCTCGGATGCTGCCTGACCTGCTGTGCTTTTCCAGCACCACACTGATCTAGACTTTAACACCCTACCCTGTTCTCTGTCCCAGGTTTAGTGTAGTGCTCCAGCGAAGCTCAGTGCAAGCTGGAAGAACAGCACCTCATCATCCACTTGGGGACCCTGCAGCTTTGTGGACTCAATATCCAGTTCAATAGCTGTAGACCCTGAATCTTCTTTCACATCCTTTACTCGCGTTGCACTCCATCACACACAGACACAAGACGCAGACTGTTTAAAGTCACCCCATTTTCACCTGTTCAGCATTCCCTTATCAGTCTTCCTCCTTCCCTGGCTTACTATCTTTGTCTGCCCAATAGTCCTCCTCCCTGTCTCTCGGCTCCATTTCCACCTGTCCACTCAGTCCATCCCCTCCCCTTCACTCCTTGTCTTCAGCCAGAAATCCCGCTATATCCTAGCGACCAACAGTTCTGAAGGGTCACTGCAGTCCAACCGATAGCTCTGTCCTTCAGTGCCGCACTCCCTCAGTGCTGCACGCCCTCAGTGCGGCACTCCCTCAGTGTGGCACTCCCTCAGTGCGGCACTCCCCCAGTGCGGCACTCCCCCAGTGCGGCACACCCTCAGTGCGGCACTCCCCAAGTGCGGCACTCCCCAAGTGCGGCACTCCCTCAGTGTGGCACGCCCTCAGTGCCGCATGCCCTCAGTGCCGCACTCCCTCAGTGCCGCACTCCCTCAGTGCGGCACACCCTCAGTGCGGCACACCCTCAGTGGGGCACACCCCCAGTGCGGCACTCCCTCAGTGCGGCACTCCCTCAGTGCGGCACACCCTCAGTGCGGCACGCCCTCAGTGCGGCACGCCCTCAGTGCGGCACTCCCTCAGTGCGGCACGCCCTCAGTGCGGTACGCCCTCAGTGGGGCACACCCCCAGTGCGGCACTCCCTCAGTGCGGCACACCCTCAGTGCGGCACACCCTCAGTGGGGCACACCCCCAGTGCGGCACTCCCTCAGTGCGGCACTCCCTCAAAATCCCGCTTTATCCTAGCGACCATCAGTTCTGAAGGGTCACTGCAGTCAAAATGATAGCTCTGTCCCTCAGTGCTGGCACTCCCTCAGTGCAGCACGCCCTCAGTGCCGCACTCCCTCAGTGCAGCACGCCCTCAGTGCCGCACTCCCTCAGTGCAGCACGCCCTCAGTGTGGCACTCCCTCAGTGTGGCACTCCCTCAGTGTGGCACTCCCTCAGTGTGGCACGCCCTCAGTGTGGCACTCCCTCAGTGCGGCACTCCCTCAGTGCTGCACGCCCTCAGTGCGGCACTCCCTCAGTGCGGCACTCCCTCAGTGCGGCACTCCCTCAGTGTTGCACGCCCTCAGTGCGGCACTCCCTCAGTGCGGCACTCCCTCAGTGTGGCACGCCCTCAGTGTAGCACGCCCTCAGTGTGGCACTCCCTCAGTGTGGCACTCCCGCAGTGCGGCACGCCCTCAATGTGGCACTCCCTCAGTGTGGCACGCCCTCAGTGCGGCACTCCCCCAGTACGGCACTCCCCCAGTGCGGCACTCCCCCAGTGCGGCACTCCCCCAGTGCGGCACTCCCCCAGTACGGCACTCCCCCAGTGCGGCACGCCCTCAGTGCGGCACGCCCTCAATGTGGCACTCCCTCAGTGTGGCACTCCCTCAGTGTGGCACTCTCTCAGTGTGGCACTCTCTCAGTGTGGCACTCTCTCAGTGTGGCACTCCCCCAGTGTGGCACTCCCCCAGTGTGGCACTCCCCCAGTGTGGCACTCCCACAGTGTGGCACTCCCCCAGTGCGGCACTCCCCCAGTGCGGCACTCCCCCAGTACGGCACTCCCCCAGTGCGGCACGCCTCTCTCTCTCTCCACAGATGCTGCCAGACCTACAGAGTTTCTGTTCCTGTTTCCGATTTTCAGCATCCACAGTTGGGTTATTCCATTGTACTATTTGCCGTCTCGATTTCTGGCCGTACCTGCCATGTAAACCTTCTGCTTTTTTGTGCGCAAGGACATGAAACATTGGTGGTCAGAGAAACGTGATAATTTCTGAGCGTCTTAACCAGATTCTTTCCCAAAGTGAATACCCTGGCATGATCAATGCTCCAAGTGCCACCCGCCTAATCAGCACAGCAATGTCCCTCTGCAGCTTCCCGATGTCCTTCCTACATTTTAGTTTCCTGTTTATCGTCAGTAATGCTGAAACCATCCCACTCAGTCCTTTCATCGGGCTGTTAATATAGAAACGCAAATCATATTCGACTAAATTGATTGAGACCTTTGAAGTAACAATCTGATTGTTCTGCACGTAGACTTTCAAAGGGCATTTGCCAAAATTTCATGTAATAGACTGATTTGTAAAATAAAAGCCCATGAGATTAAAGGGACAGTGACAGGGTGGAGACAAAACTGCCCAATGTATGGATGGCAGAAAGCAGTGGAAAACATTGCATTTTCGACTGATGGAAGTAATACAGTAATATTCCCTCAGAACCAGCATTGTTATTCTCTTTGATATCTGTTCAGGATCTGGACTTGTGTATGCAGAGAATAATCTCAGCGTTTTGCAGACGATATATTGAAGAATGAGATGAATACTAACAGACCAGGCAGGTTCAGAAAGACTGGTCCTGTGCAGACGTAGAGTCATAGATTTGTACAGCATTGAAACAGACTCTTCGGTCCAATTCGTCCATGTCGATCAGAGATCCGAAATAAATCTAGTCCCATTTGGCCCAAATCCCTCTATTCATGTACCCATCCAGATGTATTTTAAAAGTTGTAATTGTACCAGCCTCCACCACTTCCTCTGGCTGCTCACACACCACCTTCGACGTGGAAAGGTTGCCCCTTAGGTCCCTTTCAAATCTTTCCCCTCTCACCTAAAACCTAAGCCCTCCAGTTCTGGACTCCCCCAACCCAGGGGGGAGAAACCTTATCACTTTACCTTATCCATGCCAGCACTGAGGGAGTGCCGCACTGGGGGAGTGCCGTACTGGGGGAGTGCCGTACTGGGGGAGTGCCGCACTGAGGGAGTGCCGCACTGAGGGAGTGCCGCACTGAGGGAGTGCCGCACTGGGGGAGTGCCGCACTGAGGGAGTGCTGCACTGAGGGAGTGCCACACTGAGGGAGTGCCGCACTGGGGGAGTGCCGCACTGGGGGAGTGCCGCACTGGGGGAGTGCCGCACTGGGGGAGTGCTGCACTGCCTGAGCTTGAGTCCCCCACATGAGGCATGAAACGGAGGCCCTAAACTGCACCTTCTGCCCCTTCAGGATATTAGGGATCCCGTGGATGGCACAATTTTTACAGAAAGCAATGATGTTTTGCCCAGGCCTCAGGGCAGTATTTGTTCCTGACCAAACCTGATTGTCTGCTCATCAACACGGCTTGCTGTCTTCAATTCCTACGTTACATCAGTGACTGAGCTTCTAACGTACCTCAGTTTGGGTATCCTGATGCTGTCGGCGGTGCTATATCAATGCAGGTTCTTTGTTTCCTTCAATTGTCAGCCTTCTGGTGTGGGAGTGCGGTGGGGGGATGGTGGGGGGAGGTAATAGCCAATTCCTTCCCCGCTTTCAGCTGTAGCTTTTCAGAAGCTGAGTTGAATTTGCTTCACATCTCTTGCAAGCCGATGCAGAGTGTACGTCTTGAGGGAGCTGAAAATGGCGGACATTATCAGCAGACCAGAGAGCAGAGGTGGAAGGAAACCAATGTGAATCTTTAACCCTCCACAGATCCTGCCCGACCTACTCACCTTTACTTGTACATTCCACTTTGATTTCAGATTTTCTGCCTCTGCAGTTCTCATTCCTGGAGTCTGCACAAAATGTCTCTGACTTCCTGCCAACTGTACACACAGTCCAGCTTTCAGCTTCACAACTCACATTTTGCAGCTTGCTACAGCATTCAGGTGAAATCAGTCAGGCAGACAGACTGTCTGACAAAGCACTCCGGGGCAGTCAGGTGACAGACAGTCTGATAAAGGACTGCGGGGAGTCAGGCAGACAGACAGTCTGATAAAGGACTGCGGGGAGTCAGGCAGACAGACAGTCTGATAAAGGACTGCGGGGTGTCAGGCAGACAGACAGTCTGATAAAGGACTGCGGGGAGTCAGGCAGACAGACAGTCTGATAAAGGACTGCGGGGAGTCAGGCAGACAGACAGTCTGATAAAGGACTGCGGGGAGTCAGGCAGACAGACAGTCTGATAAAGGACTGCGGGGAGTCAGGCAGACAGACAGTCTGATAAAGGACTGCGGGGAGTCAGGCAGACAGACAGTCTGATAAAGGACTGCGGGGAGTCAGGCAGACAGACAGTCTGATAAAGGACTGCGGGGAGTCAGGCAGACAGACAGTCTGATAAAGGACTGCGGGGAGTCAGGCAGACAGACAGTCTGATAAAGGACTGCGGGGAGTCAGGCAGACAGACAGTCTGATAAAGGACTGCGGGGAGTCAGGCAGACAGACAGTCTGATAAAGGACTGCGGGGAGTCAGGCAGACAGACAGTCTGATAAAGGACTGCGGGGAGTCAGGCAGACAGACAGTCTGATAAAGGACTGCGGGGAGTCAGGCAGACAGACAGTCTGATAAAGGACTGCGGGGAGTCAGGCAGACAGACAGTCTGATAAAGGACTGCGGGGAGTCAGGCAGACAGACAGTCTGATAAAGGACTGCGGGGAGTCAGGCAGACAGACAGTCTGATAAAGGACTGCGGGGAGTCAGGCAGACAGACAGTCTGATAAAGGACTGCGGGGAGTCAGGCAGACAGACAGTCTGATAAAGGACTGCGGGGAGTCAGGCAGACAGACAGTCTGATAAAGGACTGCGGGGAGTCAGGCAGACAGACAGTCTGATAAAGGACTGCGGGGAGTCAGGCAGACAGACAGTCTGATAAAGGACTGCGGGGAGTCAGGCAGACAGACAGTCTGATAAAGGACTGCGGGGAGTCAGGCAGACAGACAGTCTGATAAAGGACTGCGGGGAGTCAGGCAGACAGACAGTCTGATAAAGGACTGCGGGGAGTCAGGCAGACAGACAGTCTGATAAAGGACTGCGGGGAGTCAGGCAGACAGACAGTCTGATAAAGGACTGCGGGGAGTCAGGCAGACAGACAGTCTGATAAAGGACTGCGGGGAGTCAGGCAGACAGACAGTCTGATAAAGGACTGCGGGGAGTCAGGCAGACAGACAGTCTGATAAAGGACTGCGGGGAGTCAGGCAGACAGACAGTCTGATAAAGGACTGCGGGGAGTCAGGCAGACAGACAGTCTGATAAAGGACTGCGGGGAGTCAGGCAGACAGACAGTCTGATAAAGGACTGCGGGGAGTCAGGCAGACAGACAGTCTGATAAAGGACTGCGGGGAGTCAGGCAGACAGACAGACTGATAAAGGACTGGGGGAGTCAGGGAGACAGACTGATAAAGGACTGGGGGGAGTCAGACAGACAGTCTGACACAGGGAAGTCAGGCAGACAGTCTGACAAACAATTGGGGGGAGAGTGAAAGTGTCAGACAGTTTAGCAAAGGTTGTGTGTGACCTGATGGATTGGTTCCATGCGATTGATGATGTGGTGTCAGCTAAAAACTCTGAAATATTCCCTTGTTGATTCCACTGTCACAATATTACAGACAGTCTGACACAGGGAAGTCAGGCAGACAGTCTGACAAACAATTGGGGGGAGAGTGAAAGTGTCAGACAGTTTAGCAAAGGTTGTGTGTGACCTGATGGATTGGTTCCATGCGATTGATGATGTGGTGTCAGCTAAAAACTCTGAAATATTCCCTTGTTGATTCCACTGTCACAATATTTCTGCTCCCTGAAGAGAATTGCACTCTTTTGGTCTCTCCCTCTCCAGGTCTGTCTTTGTCTCATGTAAAGCCACACACACTCTCTCTGTCTCCCTATCTGCACTGTCCCCTCCCTCCCTCCCTCTCTCTCCATTCGCAATTGTCCCCACACTGTTTCTTATCCACATGACAATGTTGAATGGTTGGACAGCTCAGGGAAATCCAGTTGCCTGTAATCAGTCTGAGGTGATGGCCCTGAGGTTCCGAAACAAGGATTGCTGGCTGTTTCTGGAGTGATCACTGCAGATGCTGCACAAACAGGAATTTTGTAGAACAAGCAGCGACGTGACACCCAATCTGCATGTGACTTCAGGCTAGAATACTTCGAAACCTCTTCTGTAGCAGGCAGTTAGAATACTCTCTGGAAGATGTCAGTCTCCAGCCATGCCCCATCTGTCTCGTATAAACTGGTTCGGACATTGCAACGGGAATATCGACTGAGGTCACATTGACATGTGCCGAGACTCGTTCAGCCACTGCATCCAGCTCTGTCATTTACACCTTCCACCACTTCCCAAGTGTGAATTCACTGTAAGTCGGGTCTGTGAGTACGGACTGTTACCCTGGGAGTGGGACCAGGCCTGTCCATCAAATAGCTGTCTCTACATCTCATTGGAAGGAGTGGCTCTGAGGCAGGCTAGTCTCAACCTGTCAGGAATGTAGAACAGACTAGACAGGACAGCTCCAGGATGGCGTGAAGAGAATGGAAACCTCCCAGGCACATCGGCAATTCTAAGGAAAGAAATATTCTCTCTTTTTGGATCGTGTTGAAAGGGATGGATCTCCCTGGAGGGGCCACCGAATAGTCTGGCATTTCATGACTGCTTTCTCTCTGAAACAACAGGCTGTATGCCATTGTTCAGCGTGGGAAAAGAAATTTAGACTCCTGCTCACAACTTAGTGTGGCCACCTACCCAGGTAGTCGCTAGTTTTTAAAGACTGTTTAAAAAGGGACATATTTCCGAATCGAAAGCAGTGCTAAAAGCAAATGGAAGAAGTCACCTTGGTAAGGAACTGTCGAGAGACTCTCGGGAACCACGTTAATGAGATGGGAGGAGTGGAGGACACTGAATTTTAGGTGGGACTGACTGGAAAGTGGAAAGCAGACAGATGTGAATGTGGCAAAGCCGAGAGAGAGAGAGAGCCAAGGACTGTGGACCAGGATTTAACCATCACTTCCAGTTGAAAAAGACAAGCCCATTATAAGGTGTGTGCAAACAGAAAGAATTAATGTGGCTTGGTTCATGGTGTAGTGCTGTCTTTGTATCTGCTGGATCTGGAGAAAGGCCACCATCTGAGATTTTTCCATTGTGATATCCTGATGGCTTGTTAACTTTAGCCCCTGGTAGCTTGCATTGGAATGGAAATATTTAAATATTCTTGTCATTTTTAGTAAAAGCGTCAACTTTACATTGTCGTGGAGGTATCTCGGAACACAAAGCTCAACTGAGAAATGTGAACTTTTCCGTGTTATGAGCTGTTACTTGTAGATCATTGATGATCACAAAGATGTCAGTTCGAGGAGTGGACAGATGTGTGTTAGTGGTTGTGTGTTTGATGAGTGTTTGTGCATTTAGAAAGCTAGATGTTGGTGAGAGGCTCGAGTTGGTAAATTTCCAGATTCGCTCCCAGATAGGCCCATGAGTTTTCCCCCTGGAAAAGGTGGCTTCAGGAACAGATTGGCCATGGCCAACAAACCTGGTTGATTTTAACCATGGAGGTGGGTGAGTGCCAGGTTAGAAGGTTGGGTTTAGCCATGGGGGTGAGTGAGTACCAGGTCAGAAGGTTGGGTTTAGCCATGGGGGTGAGTGAGTGCCAGGGTGGGAGGTTGGGTTTAGCCATAGGAGTGGTGAGTGCCAGGGTAGAAGGTTGGGTTTAGCCATGGGGACGGATGAGTGCCAGGTTAGAAGGTTGGGTTTAGGCATGGGGGTGAGTGAGTACCAGGTCAGAAGGTTGGGTTTAGCCATGGGGGTGAGTGAGTACCAGGTCAGAAGGTTGGGTTTAGCCATGGGGGTGAGTGAGTGCCAGGGTAGGAGGTTGGGTTTAGCCATAGGAGTGGTGAGTGCCAGGGTAGAAGGTTGGGTTTAGCCATGGCTGTGGGTGAGTGCCAGGTTAGAAGGTGGGGTTTACCCATGGGGGTGGGTGAGTGCCAGGGTAAAAGGTTGGGTTTAGCCATGAGGGTGGATGAGTAGCAGGTTAGAAGGTTGGGTTTAGCCATGTGGGTGGGTGAGTGCCAGGTTAGGAGGTGGGGTTTAGCCATGGGGGTGGGTGAGTGCCAGGTTAGAAGGTTGGGTTTAGCCATGGGGGTGAGTGAGTGCCAGGGTAAAAGGTTGGGTTTAGCCATGAGGGTGGATGAGTAGCAGGTTAGAAGGTTGGGTTTAGCCATGTGGGTGGGTGAGTGCCAGGTTAGGAGGTGGGGTTTAGCCATGGGGGTGGGTGAGTGCCAGGTTAGAAGGTGGGGTTTACCCATGGGGGTGGGTGAGTGCCAGGGTAAAAGGTTGGGTTTAGCCATGAGGGTGGATGAGTAGCAGGTTAGAAGGTTGGGTTTAGCCATGTGGGTGGGTGAGTGCCAGGTTAGGAGGTGGGGTTTAGCCATGGGGGTGGGTGAGTGCCAGGTTAGAAGGTTGGGTTTAGCCATGGGGGGGTGAGTGAGTGCCAGGTTAGACGGTTGGGTTCAGCTATGGGGTGAGTGAGTGCCAGGTTAGAAGGTTGGGATTAGCCATGGGGGTGAGTGAGAGCTAGGTTAGAAGGTTTGGTTTAGCCATGGGGGTGAGTGAGTGCCAGGTTAGAAGGTTGGGTTTCGCCATGGGAGTGATTGAGTGCCAGGTTAGGAGGTTGGGTTTAGCAATGGGGGTGAGTGAGTGCCAGGTTAGACGGCTGGGTTTAGCCATGGGGGTGGATGAGTACCAGGGTAGAAGGTTGGGTTTAGCCATGGGAGTGAGTGAGTTCCATGGTAGAAGTTTGGGTTTAGCCATGGGGGAGGGGGACTGCCAGGTTAGAAGGTTGGGTTTTGCTATGTGGGGGGGTGAGTGCCAGGTTAGAAGGTTGGGTTTCGCCATGGGAGTGAGTGAGTGCCAGGTTAGAAGGTTGGCTATAGCTATGGGGGTTGGTGAGTGCCCGGTTAGAAGGTTGAGTTTAGCCATGGGGGTGGGTGAGTACCAGGTTAGAAGGTTAGGGTTCGCCATGGAAGTGGGTGAGTACCAGGTTAGAAGGTTGGTTTTATCCATGGAGGTTGATGAATGCCTGTTTAGAAGGTTGTGTTTAGCTATGGGGGTGGGTGAGTACCAGGGTAGTAGGGCTGCCTCACCTCTTTGAGAGTGCCTCATTTGTACTAAATGCTGTTTGGCCCTTTAGCCCTTACCCGTCATCTTCCACATCCATTTCATACCCCCACCCTCTCACTCAATATACAAACGCCACGAGCTATACAAGAGTCATGGCAAGTTTTGAAATGCTGACAAAAACTGAATCTATTCAGAAATCTGCTTCGAAAAGCCTGCTGTGCTTACAAGCCGATAAACAAATGTGTTATTTAGAGAACCATTATAGTGCCAATGACAGAATCTTTACTTGGCATGTCTTCGTCTTGTCTCAAATGTACAGGCATTGAGTGAAAAAAAACACATGAAGATAGATTATAATTTAACAAATGAATCAAGCCCATTCACTTTCACTAATTCTCACCATGTTCAGGCAGCCATGCCCCTATTGAAGCTCAGCAACAATACTCTGTGAGACACCTCTGCTCCAGGAAGGACACCTCTCCCTCCTACAACAACAACTGTAACCTCAGGAGGACAAGAAGTGGATGACCAGTAGCTGAGAAGCTGACCACAGCCATGAACATGTATTCATCTTGTTAATTTCAGCCTGGAATGTCAATTACATTTCACAGTGCAGTAGGACCCATTCAGGCTACCATGTCTCTACTGGATGTCTGAGCATCTTAACTTTGAGCAAAGTTTTTCCACATGTATCTCTGCTGATTGTGTATCTATTGAAACTATCAGAAGTCCCTTAGAAGATCCTGTCAAAGGTCGGCTGCCCAGAAAAACTCATCCATCGGTTGAAATCCGAAGATGAAAACGACACTGACCTCGCTTTGTGGCATTTCCCACTCTCTCGGCAGAGAACCTTCAAGCCTCACTCCACTTTGCAGAAACATACTGAAGAATTGATCTCAGCCTCAATCTCAAAGTGACTTTGACGAACCTTTTCCAAGTCGACTTCCAGTTGCATCCTCCCTAAAGAGAAACCCTTCCAAACATGGAACATTTCCTTTACCTATCTCTCATCTCACGCTGACATCCACGTGGAGCTTTGACATTGCACCCAATCTGTGAGCACTGCCTGAGGATGAGAGTCTTCAATGACCATGACATCTGTGCTGACACCAATATCCTTCTGTACAATGTAGTCATCCTTCCAACTCTTCTATCTGGCTCTGAAACTTGAACAGTGTATAGCTGCTACCTCTTGAGAAGAAAATGCTGTTTGAGATGGATTCGCTGCGTCACCTGAGAGGACAGGCATGGTAACACCAGCAGCCTTGAAGCAGCCAATAGCACCAGCATCGAGGTCACGATCATCTGCTGGATTGACCACGCGTTTAAGATACCTGAGTTCCAACAGCCAAAGCTAATCCCCTTCGCCCAGCTGAAGGAAGACACTCGAATGAGTGGAGGGTGAGGGGAACATTTCAAAGACCCCCCGGAAGGCTTCCCTCAAGAAATGCCGTACAGATGTCAACGTCCCTCGGGGTAGTTCAGATGAAACCGACTTGAAGGAAGCTGCTGTATGAAGGGACTGGTCTGTCGGGCAATAGGAAGCAGGGAAAAGGAGCCACAGAAAGGAATGTCAATTGATCTCTGGGCCAAGGATCAATCCCACCTCCCAGAAACGCCTGCCAAATGTGTGGTGCAAGGTGTGACTCTAGGATTGGGCTGAACAGTCACACAGGACTCATGAGTGGTCACACAGAATCTCCGAGGTGGGCAATCATACTCAGTGGTGAGTGATTGCCACCACAGACTGCCCTCTTGAATGAGGGTGTGTACTTTTATTACAGAGAGGTACAGCTGCTTGCTAAAATGGCCATAAAGCCTGGATGTGGGACAGAAAGATTGCCAAGATGGAAGCTCAATCACCCCTCCTCACTTGGCCATACCAACGTTCTGAAACCTGTTTACATCCAGATGAGTTCCTCATCCACTCTTGTCAAAAGTGAAGAAAGAAACAGACTGTAGATTGAAACAGGGGGTATTTCCTCCTGTGACAGACCCAACAAGCTGGTGCTCAGGGATGATCCCTGTGTGATAACCCAAATGGATCAATCTGAATCTGTGTACATCTTTCACAGGCTGAACATGAAGTCCTTTCTATGTCATCTCTGAAGGAAAGCATGTTAAACTGGGAAAGAGTTCAATCTTTATATAGCTGAATGTCAATAATAATTTCTAGTTGATATCCTTCGATTCAGACCATCAGGTTTAGGAACAGAATTAGGCCATTCAGCCCATTGAATCTGCTCTACAATTCGACCATGGTTGGTATGTTTCTTAACTCCACTCTCCTACCTTCTCCCTGTAACCCTTGATCCCCTCACTAATCAAGAACCTATCCATCTCTGTCTTAAATGCACTCAATGACCTGGCCCCTATAGCCCTCTGTGGCAGTGAGTTTCACAGATTCACCACCCTCTGGCTGAAGAAATTCATCTCAATTCTAAAGCAGGCCATCCCTTCCCTCTGAGGCTGTGCCTTCGGATCCCAGTCTCTCCTACGAGTAGAACTAGTTCTGAGGAAGGCTCACTAGGCCTGAAAGGTTAATGCTATTTTCTCTCCACAACTGCTGCTAGACCTGCAGAAGTTTCCCAGCAATTTCTGACCTTATTATTGTCAGAGTGACTTTCTCACATGCCTTTTCTATCCCGTATCCTGCGATGAGGTCTGTACCTCACTCCCATCAGAGTCTTTTACCCTTTGTGGCTCCTCAACACTACCTACACAGATTCTACACCTTCCAACTCCTAATCATTTCTTGCTATCGCTTTAACATCATTTCTTCCTAATAAGGCAGCTTCTGCCCAACTGCCTGTCCTTTTGAGTGTATCCTTGGATATTGAATTCCCAGGGGAGAAAGTGAGGACTGCAGATGCTGGAGATCAGAGCTGAAAATGTGTTGCTGGAAAAGCGCAGCAGATCAGGCAGCATCCAAGGAACAGGAGAATCGACGTTTCGGGCATAAGCCTGAAGAAGGGCTTATGTCCGAAACGTCGATTCTCCTGTTCCTTGGATGCTGCCTGACCTGCGCTTTTCCAGCAACACATTTTCAGCTATTGAATTCCCAGCCCTGATCCCCTGCAGCCACGTCTCTGGGACACTCACAGCATTGTACCTGCCAACTTCAATCTGTGCGACTACTTCGTTGAGACCTTGTTTCATATACTGAATGCAATTCAGTAGAACACCCTCAGTCTGCATTGACTGTCCCCTTTCTCAGTTGTCCCCATATCTGAAGTTAGATTCCTGACCCTTTTTGTACTCTTTGTTCTCCAATAATCCCCCCCCCCCCCCCCCCGCCTTTAACATTTACCAATTCTATTCCCATACTTCTTCCATGTTCTCTGAACTGTTCCCTCAGGTAATGTCTCACTCTGGTATGATTTCTCCTTCCTTACAAATGATGCCATCTTTCTGCCAGATTAATTACCCCATTACTTCCCCCTGAATCTGGAGTGTGACTATTCACATGACTGTTCCAGCAGTGAGGGAGGGTTCACATTGTTTCACCCAGTTCCTTCCAACCTGTTTGAGTATCTGTACCCAGTGATGTCTTACAGAGAGAACGGGGCTCATTCTGTCGCTTTTCCAGGCTGATAGCCATTAATCCCTACAAATAATGGGGATGTGCATCTTGAGATGTGCTCTGGTTTCCTTTTTATGGAATCCCTACAGTGTGGAAGCAGGCCATTTGGCCCATCGAGTCCGCATCAGCCCTCCAAACACTATCCCACCCAGTGTCCACCTCACTCCTGCAGTTCCCACGGTTAATCCATCTAGCCTGCACAACCCTGGAGACTATGGGCAATTTAGCATGGCCAATCCACCTAACCTGCACATCTTTGTGATTGTGGGAGGAAACCAGAGCACCCGGAGAAAACCCACGCAGACACCGGGAGAATGCGCAAACTCCACACAGACAGTCACCTGAGGCTGGAATCGAACCCAGGTCCCTGGAGATGTGAGGCAGCAGTGCTAACCACTGAGCCACCGCACTATTGCACTGCTGATGGTGCTGTTCCCCATGTCGCTGCTTTGAGAAGGGAAATTCCATTCAAGTTCTCTAACCATGAACTCCTGTTTTTGAAATTATTCCATATGTCAGAATGGCATCTCTTTCTCCCTCTGCAACGGAATGAACCCAGTCGCTAACCTTAAAAGTCCCATTTGTCAGAGACAAGTGCAGGCATTTTGACCTTTTGTCAATTTTGGGTCTCAGGAGATTCATTCTAAATCTCTCCCCATCCCTTTTCGATGTCCAGGATCTGAAAGTGGACACAGCTTTACATAGAAGGCTTTACATAGAAGCCAGATGTAGCATCTAAAATAAGCTCTTAATTTCAAATAAGAACATTCCAAAAGAAAACCTGATCTCGAAAGGGGAGGAAGTTCGAGCTACATTTGTTCAGGCCACATCTGGTGTATTGTGTTTGGCTCTGGCCACGCCTTAGGAAGGATGTGCTGGCCTTGGAGAGGGATATATTGCAGATTCACTGGGATGATATTCATGAATAATGGGTTAAAGGACAGGCATGTTGGTTCATAGTACCTTTCATATAGGAAATTAAAGGGTGATGTTAAAATAGATTTGATCAGGAATGTGCAGGGGAATTATTTTATCTGGGCAGGCAATTAATAACAAGGGGACATCAGCTCAAATGGCCACACGCTTGTGTTGAGAAAAGAAATCAGGGAGTACTTTTTCACACAAAAAAAACTGGAACTCTTCCAAAAGCTTGATGCCTTAATTTGGAGATTGATCTATTTTAGAGACACACAGGATATGGAACCGAGGGGGGACAAGGAAGAGGAATAGCTCAGTCAACACTTTATTCAGAGTGAAAGAAATTCTTGGTCACTTGAAACAATAAGAGTCTTGATTTGATTATGGAGAGTGCTGTAATGCTTCCAAGATGCTATCTTTGTTTGGAAACAGAACGACAGAACAGATTCGGAGAGACCGGTGGTGGACTGGGGTGTACAAAGTTAAAAATCACACAACACCAGGTTATAGTCCAACAGGTTTAATTGGAAGCACTAGCTTTCGGAGCGATGCTCTTACAACCACCTGATGAAGAAGCGTCGCTCCGAAAGCTAGTGTGCTTCCAATTAAACCTGTTGGGCTATAACCTGGTGTTGTGTGATTTTTAACTTTGACAGAAAAGAAGGTGGCCTAATTTTTTTCCAAATGGACCTTGTTAAATGGGATCTGCTTTTGGAAATCCAATTGTATATTAATAAGTAACAGTAGTGATAGTGCATTGGTCCAGTATTAGGTTCGGGTACATTAAAATTAATCCCATCCATACAATAATGGGTCTTGGTTGATTTACTCTTCCTGAGACTGACCACACGCTAATGTCATTGTTGACCAATGCTGAACTGTGATGTGATTTTCTTGGAAAAGATTGCAGAATAGTGGCTGCAAACAGAAAGATTAATCATGTTCTCCCAGTTACAAATGAAATGAGACAAGAATAAAATATATCCATGATGAATGATAGGACCCTGAGAAGCACCAAGGATGAGAGAGACCTTGGTGTGCATGTACACCAGTCCCTTAAATTATCAGGGCAGGTGGATTAAATGGTTAAGAAGGCTTATTGCAATGTTGCCTTCATTAGTCAAGACAGAGTTTAAGAGAAGGGAGGTGATGCTGGAACTGTATTGAATGTTGGTTAGGTCATAGTGTTGTGTGCAGTTCTGGAGTCTATATTAAAGGAGGGATGTGATAGCACTGGCGAGGGTGCAGAGGAGATTTACCCATATGTTGCCGGGCTAGGGAGTTTCACTTAATGTAGAGATTGGACTGACTAGGGTTGTTTTCCTTACAGTATAAGGGACACAGGGGAGATGGATAAATGTATGAGGGGCTCAGATAGGGTAGACAGGAGAAAAAAACCTTTCTCCTTGCTCGAGGGATCAAAGACCAAGGACATGGATTTAAGGTGAGGGGCAGAAGGGGTTAGAGGAAAATGTTTTTTTAATCACAGAATGGTGGGAATCCTTTTTCACTGGAGAGGAAGTCTGACGAGCATTGGAATGGGGGCTGAATATTTCTGTCAGTGTGAGTGTGGGGTTCAAGGCCTTTGTATTTTCCTGTCCAGGAATGTTCATGGGAGCTTCCTGGACATTTGACTGGAATGGGGCTGATGTGAATTCGGGATCAGAAATCCGAGGATCTTGCTCATGATCCTGTGAAGAGTGGGGCTGGTGTCTGCCAGGATCAGTGATGGCCTTACTTGGCTGGTGTCCATTTTGGCCTGTTGCTGAGTTGCTACTTGCTTGCTGGGGTTACTTCCTTAGCAACGATTCAGGGTCACTCTTTGCTGTCCTAAGGAGCTCAGTTGGAGGGCTGTTTGAAACGAGGAGGAGATGGGTTGCAGCACAGATTCACCTCTCATCACCAAAAACCAAATCAACGCAGAGGGCGGGACTGACTCTCTTGATCTATAGGGTAAACACGAGGTTTCTACACCTAGCCATCAAGGTATGGCTGTTTGGAAACTCAGCAGAGATTGGCTTCCTATCTCCCTAGCTTGAGCTAACTGCATCTCTCCAACGTGATTTGAGCTATAGGAAGAAGCTGAATAGGTTATTTTCCCGGCACATCGGAGGCTGCGGTTTGTAAAATCATGAAGGGCATGGATAGAATAAATAGCCAAGGCCTTTTCGCTGGCGTAGGGGAATCTAAAACTAGAGATTTAAAGTGAGGGAAAAAAATTTAGAAAGGACCTGAGGGGTAACTTTTTCACATAGAGGAAGTGGTGGGGGCTGGTACAATTACAGCATTTAAAAGGCATCTGGGTGGGTATGTGAATAGAAACGATTTAGATGGATATAGGAGAATGTGAGGGCTATAGATGCTGGAGATTGAGTCGAAAAATGTGATGCTGGAAAAGCATAGCAGGTCAGGCAGTATCCTAGGAGCAGGAAAATCGACGTTTCAGGCAGAAGCCCTCCATCAGGATATAGGCCAAATGCTGGAAAGTGAGACTTGATTTATTAAGGATATCTGGTCAACATGAATGAGGTGGACCAATGGGTCTGTTTCCATGCTGTATAATTCTATGACTATGACCTCCAACTTTCACTTAGTCTGTGTGTCTGTGTAATTATGTGTGTGTCTGCGTATGTTGTGTGTCTGCATGTGTCTCTATGCGTGTATGTGTGTGTGAGTGTGTGTGTGTGTAAGTGCTTGAGTGTGTGTGTGTGTCGGTGAGTGTGTGTGTAGGCAGGGCGGTACTGTGAGAAAGCTCTACAGTGTACACTCTGTCATTCCCTTTTGCGCCAATAACATTAAGTGAGATGTTGTCTTGAGCACATGATGTAATCGGGCTTGAATAAAAATCTGCAGTCTGGAACCTCTCTCAAATTGGCAACTTGGGTTTGTTCCCACGCTGCCAAAATGGACCTGACCAGCTTGTTGGCATGGTAATGGACACGAACTTCAACTTGACCCGTTCCTGAGCCGAGGGAGGGAGCTGTGAACCTGAGATTTGGTCCAGCTGTACTTTCTCGGGATAACATTGTTTGCTGCTGTACCCGGGAAGCTTCCTGAACTGGGAGATAGTGCACTGTTGAGAGGGAGAATGGGCGCTGTACCCATCGCCTCACAGCAGCGGAGTGCCCAGTCACACCCACTAGTGCTTGTTAATGAAACCGTGGCTGTGGATAGCAGAAGAGTTTAAAATTTATGTGATTTTTTTGTTTTAAAGCATTGATTTAGAATTTCACTTGTGCTGTAAAAAGCATCATCATTTTACCGAATAAAAAGCTAGAATTGTGAACTGCAATGGGCTGGGTCAGGATCTCAGCTCCTGAATCCCCAGTGCCTGTCCGTCATCTACAATGCACAAGTCGGGAATGTGATGGGACACTCCCCGTTTCCCTGGATGGGCGCAGCTCCAACAACACTCATGAAGCTTGACATTATCCAAGACAAAGCAGCCCACTTAATCGGCACCATATCCACAAGCGTATACTCCCTCTACCTCCAATGCTCAGTAACAGCAGTGTGTACTATCTACAAGGTGCACTGCAGGAATTCACCAGGGATCCTCAGACAGCACCTTCCAGACCGATGACCACTTCCATCCAGAAGGACAAGGGCAGCATATATGTGGGAGCGCCATCACTTGCAAGTTCCCCTCCCAGTTACTCACCATCCTGATTTGGAAATTTATCGCCGTTCCTTCACTGTTGCTGGACCAAAATCCTGGAATTCCCTCCCTAACAACTCCCCTGCATTCCAAGAGTTTCACTGGTTCAAGAAGGCAGCTCACCACTGCCTCCTCCAGGACAATTACGGACAGGCAAGAAGTACTGGCCCAATTGACGCCACCCCCACACCCAGTGAATATTTTTTTTAAAAACCTGGATAAGTCTGATCCATTCTGCAGCAAGGAGGCTGTGGAGGATCTGATTTGACTTTATGAAGGATGAGGGTGTTTGAGTTTCAGGAAGATGGGACTTTCTGTTGCTGGTCAGAGCATGAGGGCAGAGTCTGGGGAAGGGGATAGAAGAGAGAATGGACTCGCTGCTTCGTACTGGCCCTGGTTTTTATTTTGTAGGAGTGCCAACCTTTAATTGTTCAGCAAAATGGGTACCTCGTCACCTCTGACCTCTGGTGCCAGGATGTTATGGTGGTGCCTGAGTTCGTCAGGACTGGCAGGAGTTGAAGGAGCCACAGGGAACTCTCCGCCTGCTGTAATGTTCCCCAGTAAGAAGACTGTGTGGTGACAGAAGTGCAGAGACTGAGTGTGTAACAAAACCAGCTCTGCTGACTCATTGAATTGGAAAGTAACCCCCCTGAGTGCGGGAGGAAGCAGGGTGAAATTGTCTTGAATTATTGACACCTTAATGCCATGGCACTTGTCAAAATGAAATATTCATTACGAATGCTAATTGTGAGACGGAACTGCTGTTTTGTTCTCCCTGTTTGTGAAGAGAGCACTCTGTGAGATGTCAAGGCCCCTGAATGATGTTAAAGGGTCTGGCATACATTGCAGATGGCTGTCTGCTCCTCCTCGGCTGTTGACTGCCACAGCTTGTGCTCTGAGAGCATTCTGCTGGGTTGACGTGGGGGAAATTGAGACTTTTTCCCAGATGGTCCTCTCTGTACCAGGACATGTAGATAATGGATTCCATTGAGTTCCAGCAAAACCAGGACCTGTTTCACAGGGCCCGCCCTCTGCTTCTCACGTCATCCATTGGACTGCAGTCAAATTCCAGCATTCAGTGACTATTAAATCTTCACTTCCATCCTTTCTTTGAACTTTGACCTCCAATTTAAAAGGGACTGAAAGGGAGACATGTTTATGCAGAGGTGGTACATGTATGGAACGAGCTGCCAGAGGAAGTGGTGGAGGCTGGTACAATTGCAACATTTAAAAGGTGTCTGGATGGATTTATGAATAGGAAGGGTTTAGAGGGATATGGGCTAAGTGCTGGAAAATGAGACTAGATTAATTTAGGATTTCTGGTCAGCATGGACGGCTGGACCGTAGGGTCTGTTTCTGTGCTGTGTATCTCTATGACTGTTAATTATCTGTGAGATTTAGACAAGAACATGATGCTTGTCATAAGTCATTCCAATGCAGCACAGAGTGCTGTGAATGCCTGGCCTGCTCTCAGAACTATTCCCACTGCTTTCTATACAAGTGGAAATGAGGTGTATTCTGCAATAGGCTGATGCACATAGAACATAGAACAATACAGCACAGAACAGGCCCTTCGGCCCACGATGTTGTGCCGAACATTTGTCCTAGCTTAAGCACCCATCCATGTACCTATCCAATTGCCACTTAAAGGTCACCAAAGATTCTGACTCTACCACTCCCACAGGCAGCGCATTCCATGCCCCCACCACTCTCTGGGTAAAGAACCCACCCCTGACATCTCCCCTATACCTTCCACCCTTCACCTTAAATTTATGTCCCCTTGTAACACTCTGTTGTACCCGGGGAAAAAGTTTCTGACTGTCTACTCTATCTATTCCTCTGATCATCTTATAAACCTCGATCAAGTCACCCCTCATCCTTCGCCGTTCCAACGAGAAAAGGCCGAGAACTCTCAACCTATCCTCGTACGACTCCCTCTCCATTCCAGGCAACATCCTGGTAAATCTTCTCTGCACCCTCTCCAAAGCATCCACTTCCTTTTGGTAATGTGGTGACCAGAACCATACGCAGTATTCCAAATGTGGCCGAACCAAAGTCTTACACAACTATAACATGACCTGCCAACCCTTGTACTCAATACCCCGTCTGGTAATGGAGAGCATGCTGGATGCCGTCTTAACCACTCTAATGATCTGCGTTGCCACCTTCAGGTTGTATGATGTTATTACTATAACTAAGACTTGGTTGAGGGAAGGGCATGATTGGCAACTAAATATCCCAGGATATCGATGCTTCAGGCGGGATAGAGAGGGAGGTAAAAGGAGTGGAGGAGTTGCATTACTCGTCAAAGAAAATATCACAGCTGTAGGAGGGCACTATGGAGGACTCAAGCAGTGAGGCAATACGGGCAGAGCTCAGAAATAGGAAGGTTGGGGCTGTACTACAGGCCTCCCAACAGTGAGTGTGAGATAGAGG
>NC_057725.1:63804574-63855959 GCF_004010195.1 Chiloscyllium plagiosum
ATGTTGCGGCTGTACAGGACATTGGTTAGGCCACTGTTGGAATATTGCGTGCAATTCTGGTCTCCTTCCTATCGGAAAGATGTTGTGAAACTTGAAAGGGTTCAGAAAAGATTTACAAGCATGTTGCCAGGGTTGGAAGATCTGAGCTACAGGGAGGAGCTGAACAGGCTGGGACTGTTTTCCCTGGAACGTCGGAGGCTGAGGGGTGACCTTTTTAGGTTTATAAAATCATGAGGGTTATGGATAGGATAAATAGACAAGGTCTTTTGCCAGGGGTGACAGAGTCCAGAACTTACAGGGCATAGATCTAGAGTGAGAGAGGAAAGATATAAAAAGGATTTAAGGGGCAACTTTTTCACGCAGAGGATGGTGGGTGTATGGAATGAGCTGCCAGAGGAAGAAATGGAGGCTGGTACAATTACAACATTTAAAAGGCATCTGGATGGGTATATGAGTAGGAAGGGTATATGAGTAGGAAGGGTTTAGAGGGAAATGGGCCGGGTGCTAGCAAATGGGACTGGATTAATTTCAAATATCTGGTTGGACTGAGGGGTCTGTTTCCGTGCTGTACATCTCTATGACTCTATTGCTTCTGCCCCATCGCCCCCTCTTTTTATTTCTCTCTGTCTTTTTGTGCTTCATCTGTCTTTCTATATCTCACCATTACTTGCGCTCCCTCGAGCCACGTTTCCATTTATGTTTGACATATTTAAAATATTGTCATTTCCTGGCAGTTTTGTGATAACCTCTAATGCCTGCGATTGTAATGGAGTCATTCTGCCTCAGGTATTAATAAGCTTGCTGTATCTGGGCTGAGACACCAGATGTCTTTTCCACCAGCTCGATAAAATCAGCACTGGGCTTAACGTAAAATTGAATTGCCTCTCGACCGCAAGCTGCCATGCTCCGAAACTGATTTGGTGAACCCTGGTTTTCTCGCTCTGTGTGAGAAACATGGCATTAAACCAACCTCCTACCGCGTCAACCCAAATTAAGATAATTAATTGAGTAAAGCTCCCCCGACCCACTGTGCAAAAATGTTCTAATTCCCTGAGATCTGCACGCTCCTCAGATCTTCACAGCAGACGTCTAATGTGTTTGTTCAATACTTTTCTGCAAGTCTTCTGTTTTTACGTGCAACATCGAGATAATATTAAACAGACACAAACCATGATCCTCACCATCTGAAGGTACCAAGGTTCAGTGATAAAGTGCAATCATTCAGTACAAAATGGGACACTGATTTATTTGGTATCTCACTACAGGAGGTTGCCTGATCTTTACCAGGATTGTGTCCATTGTGCTTCATATTGCCATTCTCTGTACGCTGTGGTGAACAAGCCACTGCATAAAGTCGCCATGGCTTTACCAGACCATTGAGCTGCTCTCCAATTAGAGAGAGATGGTTGGTGGTGGTTTAACCTGAGGCTCATTCAACACCTCAGATTGAGGGGAGAGGTCAAGTGGAACTCTATTGCATGGTGATGTCATTCAGGGCAGGAAGTGAACCCACGAAGTTGGCATCATTCTGCATCACAAAGCAGCCGGGAGAACGTGAGGACTGCAGGTGCTGGAGATCAGAGACCAAGGATGTGGCGCTGGAAAAGCACAGCCGGACAGGCAGCACGCGAGGAGCAGGAGAATCGGCGTTTTAATCATGGTGAAGAGCTTATGCTCGAAACGTCAGCTCTCCTGCTCCTCGGATGCTGCCTGTCCAGCTGTCTGCTGCCTATCTGGCTGTGTGCTGCCTATCTGGCTGTGTGCTGCCTGTACGGCTATGTGCTGCCTGTCTGACTGTGTGCTGCCTGTTCTGCTGTGTGCTGCCTGTCTGACTGTGTGCTGCCTGTTCTGCTGTGTGCTGCCTGTTCTGCTGTGTGCTGCCTGTCTGACTGTGTGCTGCCTGTTCTGCTGTGTGCTGCCTGTCTGGCTGTGTGCTGCCTGTCCGGCTGTGTGCTGCCTGTCTGACTGTGTGCTGCCTGTCCTGCTGTGTGCTGCCTGTCCGGCTGTGTGCTGCCTGTCCGACTCTGTGCTGCGTTTCTGGCTGTGTGTGCTGGCTGTGTGTGCTGCCTGTCCTGCTGTGTGCAGCCTGTACGGCTGTGTGCTGACTGTCTGGCTGTGTGCTGCCTGTCCAGCTGTGTGCTGTCTATCTGACTGCCTGTGTGCTGTCTGTCTGGTTGTGCGCTGCCTATCTGACTTTGTGTGCTGTCTGTCTGGCTGTGTGCTGCCTGTCCGGCTGTGTGGCTGTGTGTGCTGCCTGTCCGGCTGTGTGGCTGTGTGTGCTGCCTGTCTGACTGTGTGGCTGTGTGTGCTGCCTGTCTGACCGTGTGTGATGCCTGTCTGGTGGTGTGCTGCCTGTCAGGCTGTGTGCTGCCTGTCTGGCAGTGTACTGCCTGTCTGACTGTGTGCTACCTGACTGACTGTGTGCTGCCTGTTTGGCTGTGTGTGCTCCCTGTCTGGCTGTGTACTGACTGTGTGCTGCCTGTCTGGCTGTGTGCTGCCTGTCTGGCTGTGTTCTGCCTGTCTCGCTGTGTGTACTCCCTGTCTGGCTGTGTACTGACTGTGTGCTCCCTGTCTGGCTGTGTGCTGCCTGTCTGACTGTGTGTGATGCCTGTCTGGCTGTGTGCTCCCTGTCTGGCTGTGTTTTCTCCCTGTCTGACTGTGTGCTCCCTATCCGGCCATTTGCTCCCTGTCTGGCTGTGTGCTCCCTGTCTGAATGTGTGTGCTCCTGTCTGGCTGTGTGTACTCCCTGTCTGACTGTGTGCTGCCTGTGTGACTGTGTACTGCCTGTCTGACTGTGTGTGCTCCTGTCTGGCTGTGTGTACTCCCTGTCTGACTGTGTGCTGCCTGTGTGACTGTGTACTGCCTGTCTGACTGTGTGTGCTGCCTGTCTGGCTGTGTGTGCTGCCTATCTGGCTGAGTGTGCTCCCAGTCAGGCTGTATATGCTCCCTGTCTGACTGTGTGCTGCCTGTCTGGCTGTGTGTGCTCCCTGTCCAGCTGTGTGCTGCCTGTCTGGCTGTGTGTGCACCCTGTTCGGCTGTGTACTGACTGTGTGCTCCCTGTCTGACTGTGTGTGCTCCCTGTCTGACTGTGTGTGCTCCCTGTCTGACTGTGTGTGCTCCCAGTCTGACTGTGTGCTCCCTGTCTGACTGTGTGTACTCCCTGTCTGACTGTGTGTTCTCCCTGTCTAGCTGTGTGTGTTCCCTGTCTGACTGTGCACGCTGCCTGTCTGGCTGTGTGTGTTCCCTGTCTGACTGTGCATGCAACCTGTCTGGCTGTGTGTGCTCCCTTTCTGACTGTGTCTGCACCCTGGCTGTGTGTGCACCCTGTCTGGCTGTGTGTGCACCCTGTCTGGCTGTGTGTGCACCCTGTCTGGCTGTGTGTGCACCCTGCCTGGCTGTGTGTGCACCCTGTCTGGCTGTGTGTGCACCCTGTCTGGCTGTGTGTGCTCCCTGTCTGACTATGTGTGCTCCCTGCTTGACTGTGTGTGCTCCCTGTCTGACTGTGTGCTGCTTGCCTGGCTGTGTGTGCTGCCTGTCTGGATGTGTGCTCCCTGTCTGACTGTGTGTGCTCCCTGTCTGACTGTGTGTTCTCCCTGTCCAGCTGTGTGTGTTCCCTGTCTGACTGTGTGTGTTCCCTGTCTGACTGTGTGTGCTCCCTGGATGGCTGTGTGAGCTCCCTGTCTGACTGTGTGCTCCCTGTCTGGCTGTGTGTGCTCCCTGTCTGACTGTGTGTTCTCCCTGTCTGCTGTGTGTGCTCCCTGTCTGACTGTGTGCTCCCTGTCTGACTGTGTGCTCACTGTCTGGCTGTGTGTGCTCCCTGTCTGACTGTGTGCTCCCTGTCTGACTGTGTGCTCCCTGTCTGGCTGTGTGTGCTCCCTGTCTGACTGTGTGTGCTCCCTGTCTGACTGTGTGTGCTCCCTGTCTGACTGTGTGCTCCCTGTCTGGTTGTGTGTACTCCCTGTCTGACTGTGTGCTCCCTGTCTGGCTGTGTGTGCTCCCTGTCTGGTTGTGTGTGCTCCCTGTCTGACTGTGTGTGCTCCCTGTCTGGCTGTGTGCTCCCTGTCTGGTTGCGTGTGCACCCTGTCTGGCTGTGTGTGCACCCTGTCTGGCTGTGTGTGCACCCTGTCTGGCTGTGTGTGCACCCTGTCTGACTCTGTGTGCTCCCTGTCTGACTCTGTGTGCTCCCTGTCTGACTGTGTGCTGCCTGTCTGGCTGTGTGTGCTCCCTGTCTGGCTGCGTATGCGCTCTGTCTGGCTGTGTGTGCTCTCTGTCTGACTGTGTGCTCCCTGTCCGGCTGTGTGTGCTCCCTGTCTGACTGTGTGTGCTCCCTGTCTGGCTGTGTGCTCCCTGTCTGGTTGCGTGTGCACCCTGTGGGGCTGTGTGTGCACCCTGTCTGGCTGTGTGTGCACCCTGTCTGACTCTGTGTGCTCCCTGTCTGACTCTGTGTGCTCCCTGTCTGACTGTGTGCTGCCTGTCTGGCTGTGTGTGCTCCCTGTCTGGCTGCGTATGCGCTCTGTCTGGCTGTGTGTGCTCTCTGTCTGACTGTGTGCTCCCTGTCCGGCTGTGTGTGCTCCCTGTCTGACTGTGTGCTCCCTGTCCGGCTGTGTGTGCTACCTAACTGGCTGTGTGCTCCCTGTCTGGCTGTGTACTGCCTTTCTGACTGTGTGTGCTCCCTGTCTGGCTGTGTATGCTCCCTGTCTGGCTGTGTATGCTCCCTGTCTGGCTGTGTGCTGCCTGTCTGACTGTGTGCTGCCTGTCTGACTGTGTGCTCCCTGTCTGACTGTGTGCTCCCTGTCTGACTGTGTGCTCCCTGTCTGGCTGTGTGCTCCCTGTCTGGCTGTGTGTTCTCCCTGTCTGACTGTGTGCTCCCTGTCTGACTGTGCTTTTCCAGCACCGCACTATTCCGTCACAAATCAGCTGTCCAGCTAACTGGCCTCCACAGGTCAAAACTAGCTGGCAATGTGTCCTGTGAGGAGCATGCTGACCTGGACTGGTTGGCTGCTGTCGGCAAACTCTTGTAAATGCAATATAATGTGGATGGACGTGAGTTAATCCACTTTGGTGGCAAAAACAAGAAGGCAGGTTATGGTCTGAATGGTGGCAGTTTAGGAAAAGGAGAGGTGCAGCGAGACCTGGTTGTCATGGTGGAAGGTTGGCAGGCAGTGAGGAAAGCTAATGGCATGCTGCCTTTCATCGTGAGAAGATCTGAGTATCGCAATAAGGATGCTTTGTTGCAGTTATACAGGGCCGCAATGAGGTCACAGCTTGAGTATTGTGTGCACTTCTGGTCTCCTAGTCTGAGGAAGGACATTCTTCCTATTGAGGGAGTCCAGCGAAGGTTCACCAGCCTGATTCCCGGGATGGCAGGACTGACATATGAGGAAAGACTGGATCGTCTGGGCTTGTACTTACTGGGATTTAGAAAAATGAAGTGGGGATCTCACAGAAACACATCAAATCCTGATGGGACTGGACAGGCCAGATGTGGGAGAATGTTCCCGATGTTGGGGTAGTCCAGAACTAGGGGTCACAGTCTAAGAATAAGTGGTAAGCCATTCAAGACTGAGATGAGGGAGAATTTCTTCACTCAGAGAGCTGTGAACCTGTGGAATTCTCTCCCACAGGAAGCTGTTGGGGCCATTTTGTTCGATATATTCAATAGGGAGCTGGACGTGGCCCTTGCAGCCCAAGAGATCAAGGAGTACGGAGAGAAAACGGGAATGGGATACTGAGCTTGCATGGTGCTGCAGGCTCGAAGGGCCGAATGGCCGACTCTTGCTCCGATTTGCTCCATTTCTGATCCAGAATATTTGTCGCCGAAATAAAATGAATGCGTAATGCTTTGAAAATTGGGATTTAAGCCGTCAGCAATCGAGCCCAGGCTGCTGAGTGCCAAAGCCGGCTTCAAAGGGAGTTTTGCAATCTAACTATTCTGGAAGCAATGCTGCAGTACACACCTGTCAAAAGGCAGGTGACAGTCTGTTCACTGAAATGTTCTGTTTCTGAAAGTGTACTCCAGCTTATTGCGAACCAACAAATTTATTCAAGTCTAAACTCTTTCCATTTAACAGAATATATGGAAGGGAAAACAAAATCAACAAAGCTTCATGTGTTGGCTTCTGTGCTCAGCCACTTATTCTGCTTACGCTGCATTGCCTGCTATTTCAGAACATAATATCCAAACATTTAATAGATTTCTGGCTCAGCACCAAACTCCTGCCACCTCTCCTTCTTTGCCAACAATGCACTATTGCTTATAATTGCTTATTTCTACAGACCTATTAAGGTGATGGCTGAACAGGATAACTGTTTTGGCACTGCCCAAGGTTGCCAGAATGTTGCATTTCAACTCTCAGTGAGACCCAAACGTCCTACCAACCTTCATCATTCACTTCCCATAATTGGTTCACAGAATAGCCAACGACCATTTAAAGCTGTAATCACTTGAAAATAAAGGATGCCCGTTTGGGGTATCAGAAAAATCTTATCAGCCCATACATAAAATTAACAATTCAAAATCTCTAAATACTTCCTGGATATGTTCCTTCTAAAATAAATCTTGATATGAGAAACACCAAGAATAATCGATTAGAAAAGATAACCACATTAATAATTGCTGACAGTACACCAAGTGTGATTTAATCAAGCTTCAATATACATTGTACCCTAAGGACAGTCAGATACCCAGACCATAGCAGAAGCCAACCTCCTCTCCATGGACTCCATCTACACTTCTCGTTGCATTGGAAAAGCTACCAACATCAATAAAGACCCCTCCCATCCCAGTGATGCTCTATTCCAACCTCTTCCATCAGACAGAAGATGCAGGAGCTGCAACAGGAGCAAGGACAGCTTCTTCCCTGCTGTTATTAGACTGATGAGTGGATCTGGAAAAGCACAGCAGGTCAGGGCGGCATCCGAGGAGCAGGAAAATCGATGTTTCGGGCAGGAGTCATTCATCAGGAATGCATCATCCCTTCATCAGGGCTCCAGCCCAAAACACCGATTTTCCCGCTCCTCGGAAGCTGCCTGATCTGCTGTGCTATTCCAGCAGCACACTCTCAACTCTGATCTCCAGCATCTGCAGACCTCACTGTCTCTTGATGAATGCATCTCTGCAACTTCAGTAATGTTGATCTTGCTTTGCGTACCTCCTGTGCCCTGTCTCAGCGCCCTGTGATCTGTATGACCTTGGTTGCTATGATCTGCCTGTACTGCTCACAAAAAAAACGTTTCACTGTACTCAGGTACATGTGACTACAATAAATCAAATCAAATCAAATCATTGAGCAGATGTTGTCTACAGTCTCTATATATTGCTTCCTTCTCTTATGACATACTAATCTTATAACTTTCAGCAATGTGTGACAATCTTGAAAATGTTTGTCTTAACCACTTTGTATTCCCACTCTCTTAATTAGTCACTTTACACCTATTCCACATTTAGATCTCCCCAGACACTTTCTTTATTTCTTCACTTCTCTGCGTTTATATTCTGTTTTGATTTACTTTTCCATGTTTTAAGATGGCGGCGGAGAATAGCAACACTATCCCAAGCTTATCACAGTATATTGTAGCAAAATACACGTGATATTACAGTGTCTGCTACAATCTCTTAATTTGTATTCTAATATTTTTAGAACAGCTCAGCTTTATTCACAGGTATTTCCTATGGTCTGCATGGCCTCCGAACTGCTCCGGCCCATTCCAACTGCTCAACAATATTTCATCGAGTGAATACCGTTGTTCTGGCTGGGCTTTAAGAAGTTCCAAGCAATGGGCCTTCCCTTTCCACAGTCCGCAGATTGCGAATTTTCTTTTCCACCCTGGTCCCAGACCCGGGGGAGCTCAGGGTAGTCGTCCCATTCGAGTTTATCGGTCCTTCGGTGTGGCAGCTCAGTGCTGAGACATCAGTGGGGCAAAATGGGTTTGGTGGAATGTACAATGCCCCTGGCTGGTAGATACTGATCGTCATGATCCCTTGCAGAAACCTCGAGGAAGTAGGACCAGAATGCAAATGGCTACTGAGTAGGACAGTCAGAATTTCAGCCCCCTGACCAAAGGCAGGAATCACAAGGAATGGCAGATACAGTTTAATTCTAATAAGTGCGAGGTGTTGGATTTTGGTAAGACAAACCAGGACAGGACTTACACAGTTAATGGCAGGGCACTGGGGAATATTGGCAAACAAAGAGACCTATGGATGCAGGAATATTGTGCCTTGAAAGTGATTCTCAGGTAAACAGTGATGGCAAGCTTGCCTTCATTAGTCACAGTATTCAGTACAGAAGTTGGGAGGATGGGTTGCGGCTGTACAAGACATTCATGAGGTCACTTTTGGAGTACTGTATACAATTCCGGTCGCCCCGCTACAGGAAGGATGTTGTTAAACTAGAAAGGATGCAGAAAAGATTTACAAGGATGTTCCTGAGACAGAAAGGTTTGAGATAATAGAAGAGACTAGATAGAACTTTATTTCCCTGGAGTGTAGGAGGCTGAGGGGTCACCTTATAGAGATTTATAAAATCATGAGGGGCGTAGACACAGTGAGTGACCAAGGTTTTGTCTCCAGGGTAGAGAAGTTCAAATGTAGAGGGCATAGGTTTAAGACAAGACGGGAAAGGTTTAAAAGGGACCTGAGGGGCAACTTTTTCACAGACCAGGTGGTGCATGTATGGAACGAGTTGCCAGAGGAAGTATACAATTACAACATGTAAAAGATATTTGGACAGGTACAAGGAGAGGAAAGGTTTAGAGGAATATTAGCCAAATTAGGCAAATAAGACTAGTTTAGTTTGGGAACCTGGTTGGTACATACAAGTTGGGCCAAAGGGCCTGTTTCTGTGCTGTATGACTCTGACTCAGTGGCCAATGACAGAGTCAGTACTAGACATGCTGACTTTGTGCTAAAGAAGCAAATGAGTTGTGGGCTTGTTGAGGACTCAACTTCAGTCAATAGTGTGGTTTCATGGGAGCGCCTGTACCTTAGTGGCTGTGTTTTCATACCAGCTGCATGCAGCAATGACTGGATTCGGGGTAGGAAGAGTTTCAAAGTAAATAAAGTGGTTTTTCTTCCTTTTCAGTTCATCGTTAAATGCTGTGACATGAGCTGTACCTGTGAGTTATGATTGGAGAATGTAGTTAACTATCCAGAAAACAATATGTTTTTCTGATACTTATTTCTTTCTGCAGGCAAAGATCTGTTCAACATTGTAAATATGGAAACATCTTCAGACAAGGTTAACTGAATTTCCCTCAATGGATAAAGAATTAGAATATGTTTCACGCTTTTGAAAGGTTGGCTTAGTATAATAACAGCCTGTAAATGTCCAATCTTCACCCATTCTTTTTATGTACTCAGTCAAGTCACTGGTTGAAATAGCAGATCTGAAGTCTGATTGTTTAATTAGGGAGTTTTATGGGCTCTTGTCTGCAATCCAACTGCCTAATAATTTTACAAGTGTAAGTGGTCAGCTGGGCTTTGAGCTGAGGCTTTTTGGGAATGAAAGTAAATGTTTTACACCCCACAGCCTGGCTTCATTTCCAGTTAGACCCCAGATCTCTTAGGAGATCCAGACTCACATTGGTCTTGAGATGGCATGATTTCTACCTCTGAAATGAAAATCTCACCCCAAAATTGATTCGAAATAAGGAAAACAGGGAGGTAATGTGCCTGGAGGCTAGTAAATAGTAGGTCTAACCATGTATCTTTTAACCTAAGGGATATCTGCAAGTATAAATTTAGTAAGTACAGTTATGTTGTTTGTGGAAGTGTGTACAAGTAGATTTCCTTTCCATTGTTAATAATTACAATGAATACATTCAATAACTGTGGCAAAATATGTGTAATAATTCAATTAAGCTATTACATCCAATTTCTTTTGTTTATTAATACGAGCACTGCTTGTCTTAATCTTTCAGCTTTGTGTTTCATAAACTGCCTACAAACTAAAGCAATAGTAGACTTTTTAGTCAGTTTTCAATTATTCATTTGTTTCCAAGTATCTCCAAAAATAAAACTGCAACTTGTTTTTCTTTGCAGATAACATTGTTAAGATCTTTGTTATTGTTTTCAGTAAATGAGAATTAGTAGAAGGAACATAGAACTGAGTTGCCGATGTAACTTGGGAAATGGAGCAGATTTCCCAGGGCTAAACAGCAACATTTGATTTCAGGCCAATGCTCAAATTTCTAGACAAAAGTATCAAGCCAGCGCCTAGAATTTTCGATGTGTCTAAGTCTTCAAGTCAAATCTTTAATGAAATCTAAAAGACACTGAGAAAATTTTGCTGCTGAAAAATTAGATCATGTGAAAGAAAAAGCCAACTTGCATTTACACAACCTCTTTCATGTCCCTGTGGATAGACTAATGCACTTCAAACCTAATAAAATACGAAGTGTAGTTACTATTGTAATGTTAAAACAGAACAATCTCCCCCCATAACATGGAAATGAACGACCATTCACAATTCAGTTCCCTCACACTGGGCTGAGAAACAAAATGCTATCAATGAAAATTGAGATACGAGTAAGTGGGATACTATGTCCAGAACCCTAACTACGATATCACCACAGAGAAAGGAGACCTTTGAATATCACAGTAGTCAGTATGAAATGCTTTGTGGAATTTGCACGTGACTAGTTCTGGTCACAAAAAGATTTAAAGAGGGACTAATCCTTTGTTTGGCCAGATGGTTGCGAATCTGAGACCATTACTTTAACTCACTTTGTAACTTACAGGCAGGTGTTCTGCATGAAAGCTCGCACTGTTGGGATTGGATCAGATGGATTGGAGATTGACTGATGGCCACATTTCACAGTGACATGCTTTACATTGTCTTTTCAAACAGCAATTTATTGACTTTGTGAATCAGTTGTAGAATGTTGACTGAGTTAAAGAACCATCTTTAACGTGAACATGAGCGGACTGTTAGTTTCATCCTGCTGTGTGGCAAATTAGTTACCGGAACCAGTGCATTGGGTGATGACTACAGGCTATAGAAGGGAAATGTAGTCAACTTGCCTCCTTGTTTTTTTGATTTTTAACCAGCAGCCGCAGTGTGAAGAATAGTGTCTTTTAGGTTTCAGAGGATAACGCAAAAACAAGAATGCGCCGTTCAGCTTGTCCAAGCTGCTGCATGGGTGGTGCCATTGGAAGATGAGCCAGGACCCCGTCAGTCGATGCCCAGTGTTGGAGAAGGTGCCAGACCCGTGTGGCGTGACCATCTCCAGTTTGGCGGGCGTGGTAGTGACAAAACCGGTGACAGCAGGAAAGGAGCACAGTGCCAGGACCCTGGGTGACGATGTCAGATGGTGGTGACTGGACAAGCAGAGAGGGTGAAGGCTATGGAGAGGAAAAGATGAATTTCTGAAGCTGTTGCAGTTTTAGGTTATAATGAGATTAGAATCCCTACAGTGTGGGAACAGGCCATTCGGCCCAAAAAGTCCACACTGACCCTCCGAAGAGTAACCCACCCGGACCCATTCCCCTATATTTACCCCTGACTAATGCACCTAACACTATGGACAATGTAGCATGGTCAATTCCCCGAGGCTGGAATCGAAGCTGGGTCCCTTGCTCTGTGAGGTAGCAGTGCTAACCACTGAGCCACCATGCCCTTAATAGTGTTTTAGTAATATCAATTTAATATTAATTTATTCAGTATTTACCGCTAATACAATTTATTCAGTAATTTATTCTGTAATTCAAGATGGTTCTGGAATGTGGTGGCATTATCCACTTTTCACTGTACCCAGGTACAAATAACAATATGAAATCAATCTACATTTATCATTCAGTTAAATCATGACTAATCCACATTTCTTACTGACTTTCCTGACTTTACTCTTTACCCATTGGTGCTCTTACCCAATAAACTCGCAGCGAGAGTTTCAGATTCCCACTACCTTGCTTGACATGATTTTGAAGTTCTGAATTTTATAACCAGCAGATATTATTCCACCATATCTACCTTTCTGAGTCTCGGGAACACTTGGAACACTTAGACTTAAATACTTGGTGCCTGTGGAGCTGTGCCCAGTGAGCTCCTCACTTTTAGGAGTGGAAATGATTGGAAGCAAAACATGGGGACGTCGGAATGGTCATTAAATATGGATATTTGGAGCGTTTGTTAATGTGAGAAGAGGGCGGAGTCCTTCCTTGCACTGCCTTTGTCTGTAACTAACAATGGCAGGATTGAAGGCAGTTCCCAAACCCTCACCACCACACCCCTTCGCAGAGTGATCACATTCTAGTGGATGGACTGTTCAGTTTTGAAGTGCTGTCTGTATGTGTGATGAGAATGCCCTGTCGCTCGCACTGTTGTCATATCAGAAACAGCAGGATAATTACCAATGGAGAGGCCAATCAGCCCATCTTCATTTATTCATCATGGACACACCTCCCTCCCAGAATGCTTGTTTTCACTCCTATCCAGGCCTCTCATCCATATATTGCTGATTCTTTGTTGTGAAGAAGCATTTACCAGTTGTGATCCTCCTGATAAGAGCCCAGGACCTGCTGAACAGTCAGAGAGGTGCTCCCGGCAATTGATTTGCATAAAGAAGAACAATCTTACAGCTATGAGGGAGGTGGTGGAATCGTGTCAACTGGACCAACAATAGGCAAATGCAAGCTAATGTACTGAGGCCATGGGTTCAAATCTTACCAAGGCAGCTTACATTTAGTGCATTACTCTGGAATATAAGAATAGTCTAATGGGTGACTATGGAACTATTGATGAGCATTATAGAATCCAATTTGGGACTTTGAGGACAGAAATCTGATGTCCTCATCTGGTCTGCCTTACATGTAACTCCAAATCCAGGGCAAACTGACTCTTAAGTGCCCCCTGACATTGCCTAGCAAGCCACAAAGTTCAAGGGGAGTTAGGGATGGACACTAACTGACAGACTTCCCAGTACTGTGTACACAGATATGTCAGAATTATATTGCCAGTAACCTCTTGCAGAAAGTGAGGTATTGTTCTTTTTAAAAAGAGACAAGATGTCCAATAATGAGATGCCGTAATGAAAGGGAATTTCTTCATCAGAGCTGCAATCACAATTATAACCTCAGAAAGATGACAATTCAATAGATCGCTGCTAAGATGAAATAGTGCTGATTGGATAATACATCTTTCTCAAAAGTAGTCATTAAACAGAGAAAATACATTGCAGGCACTAAAGTACAACCATTGTTACAATGTAAGAGGTGCCTCACTGAGTTTGTGCCTGTAGGGGGGGGAGGCTTGTGCAATCAACTATGTAACCACAACTGGGTTCCCTGAAAGGAGGAGAAAGCAGGAATTCCATTTAAAAACAAATTGCATGTCGCGATCACACATATTTTGAAATCTAGCCTGTGCAGGGAATGTGGCAGTCACTAGTGGCTCAGCAAACACCCACAAACAGCAACCAGGTAATGCCCAGCCTCTTTCCCTGCTGTTGGTTTGCAGGATAATATTGACCAGGATACTAGGGATAACACCCTTGCTGACCCTCAAACTTGTCCTGGAGAATCTGACATATTTACTCGAGCAAGCTCTGGGGGCCTCAGTGTAACACCTCATGTGAAAGGCAGAGCAGCGCTCCCTCAATACTGCACTGGAGGGCCTGATACTCAGGCCTTGGAGTGAGGGCCTGCAACACAGGAGGAGAATGGATTAGCAGCTGAGCCACTGTTGCTATCTGGGTTGGGACTTGGCAGTTCTTTCTCTCTCTTTCTCTTGCTCTGTCTCTCTCTCTATCTTGTAACATTTTCCTGTTCTCGGTTTCAGTGTCTGACCAGCTGGGAAACATGGCTGCCAAACCACAACCCCCTCTGGTGAAGAAGCACAGTCAAACCGACCTGGTGAGCCGGCTAAAGACCAGGAAAATTCTTGGCGTTGGCGGAAAGGATGATGATGGAGAGATTCACCGGTCAAAGGTAATGATGACATTTCGATTGGTTTATAAGACTGGGGCCTCTCAGAATGATGGGTCCACCTTATTTCACTTTTGAAACTGGATAGGAATGAGCTGGTCAAAATGAGGCCTGTTAAGATCGCTTTGTTTAAGAATACCTCGTTTTCTCATTTATGTAATGCAAGGGTGTTCCCATGGTCTGTCCCTTTGGCTTTCCCTGGTAGCTACCAATGTCATCCAAACCCTCCTTGTCTTGCCCAGTCAGGTGTGGGGTCTCCTGACAGTTGGTTTTCTGAAGTACATGGCCCTTGATGTTTTGGCACTGGGTGCAAGCCTCACTTTATTGGTCTTTTTTTTTGTTGTTTAACAACATTTCTTAAAAGTTTGACGTGCTGCTAATTCCTCAATAATGCAGTGTGATGTTGCAAGCTTCTACTTATGGTATCCGTCTGATAGGTCTTGATCACAGAACCACAGAGTCCCTACAGTGTGGAAACAGGCCATTCGGCCCAACAAGTCCACGCCGACCTTGCAAAGAGTAACCCACCCAGACCCATTCCCTATATTTACCCCTGACTAATGCGCCTAACCTGAACACTATGGGCAATTCAGCACGGCCAATTCACCTGATCTGCATGTCTTTGGATTGTGGGAGGAAACCAGAGCTCCTGGAGGAAACCCACGCAGACACGGGGAGAATGTGCAAACTCCACACAGACAGTCACCCAAGGCTGGGATCGATCCCGGGTCCCTGGAGCTGTGGGGCAGCAGTGCTGACTACTGAGCCACCAAGCCGCCCCCAAAAAAAGTGCACAAACACTGCAAGGGCAGATCCACAGCATTCAAATCATGACTATGTACCTGGTCAGTATGAGGATTGAACCCACACCCTTAGCATTACTAGCACCCCACACTAACCATCTGAGCTAACCAACCAGCCAGTGGTGATGGGCTGAGATTAGTCTCCACTGTGATGCCTCTGCAGTCAAGGTGCCCACCACAGTTTGGTTGTAACTTCAGACAGATCAGTGATGAATGTCTGCATTCAATACCAGATCAGAAGTCACAGAAATGTACTTCCACAAGGAGTCTTAGAATCATAGTAATTTAGAGTACAGAAGGAGACTATTTGATCCATTGTTTCTGTACCAGCTTCTGAAAGAGGTACCCAATTAGTCCCACACTCCAGCTGTATCCCTGTAGCTAAGTTCCTCACTTCCAAATATTTATCCAGCTCCTTTTTGAAATCTCATACTGAGTCCACCTCCACCACTCTCCCAGGCAGCACATTCCCCTTGAGTCAACTTTGGCACGTGTAAGATAGGGCAAGAGAGCACTTTGGCAAAGGGCACAGAAATTGGCCAGATCTGAGGGGGGATTCAATGATTATGGTTGCTCAGTGGTTAGCACTGCTACCTCACAGCGCGAGGGGCCTGGCTTTGATCCCAGCCTCGGTCAACTGTCTGTGTGGAGTTTGCACATTCTCTCCATGTCTGCGTGGGTTTCCTCTGGGTGCTCGGTTTCCTCCCACAGTCTAAAGATGGGTGGATTAGGTGAATTGACCATGCTAAATTGCCTATAGTGTTCAAGGAGATGCCTTAGTCAAGGGTAAATGTTGAGTAATAGGATAGGAGATGGGTTGGTGTGGATCTGTTGGGCAGAAGGGCCTGCTTCCACACTGCAGGGATTTGATAATTCTACACTAATTTGGCAGGGGTGGGCATTGGGGAGAAGCTAAGTTGTAGAGACGACTGGGAGAGACAAAGAGTCTTCAGGAAAAGACTAGAGTAGAAACTGGATGCTTAAATATAAGGTGTACAGGTGGTTGAGAACATGGTGGCAACATATCCCTGCTTTGTGCAGGGAGTTCCTGAATCTGGTTCTATCACCCCAGCTAACAATATCATCTGACATTTATACAAGTCACAAAACATATCCACCAACTCCTTAATTTTTGATATGTTGGATCATTCTAACACATTAATGAATACACAGCGTACAAGGTACCATGACCGTCAGTAAAATCATGTGTTATTGAGAATAATACTGACTACGTCACAATGAAATATTGAGGATTGTTTAGTGTTACCACTAATGGGCAGTATATCACAATTGCTGTTTTGTCAACTGACATAGAACACACCACAAGATTGACAATTCAGGATACAGTGAAAATGCTGCTGTTCCAAAAATATAATTTACTGCTTTAACAGCTGGCTGGAATCGGACATTTTCAAACTTAAGGCGAAGCAGAAATTTAAAAAATAAGAACACCAGTCTGATGTTAGAAATGGCAGTCAGTATTGAGTGTTGAAGTAAGGCAAAAAAAGAGGATTCAAGTACCATGAAACAGAAAGCAGCTTCAACAAAGCCTGCCCATTTCTCTCCTCTTCGTGACTATTTTCTAACACAGTCAATCTAAAGATTAGGGTGTGAAAACCTGATGTTCCTGAAAACTTGGTGTCACTAAACCATGTTACAATAGTTTCTATTCAGGATGTCTGACGTTTATTCAGTAAGATGGTATCACACCAATACACATGCTTTTTTTAATTTGTGGGATATAAATGTGATATCAAGATGTGGTGACACAATTCCCTCATTGAGATCATCATCGCCTGGCATTTGTGTGGCACGCCCATGTTACTTGCCACTTGTCAGCCCAGCCTGGATATTGTCCAGATCTTGCTGCCTTTGTACATGGACTGCTTCAGTGTCTGAGGAGTTGCAAATGGTGTTGAACATTCTCCAATCATTGGAGAACATCCCATTTCTGACCTTATGATGAAGAGATGATTAGTGATGAAGCAGCTGAAGAGGGTTGGGCCTAGAGCTACAATGATTTTGGATTGTCAGTCAGGCTTTCTGTGTGACACACTCACATGTTCCTCACAGGGAGGAGGAACATGTACACACACTGTGCCTGTTTAACTCAGCAAAGTAAGTGATAGCCATCCATTGGCTCATCTTTCACAGCACTGTGCTGACCAATCACTACACGTATCTGATTTAATCAGCAATAATGGTTGGCTTGTCCTTAACCAATCAGAGCCCAACACCAACCAATCAGTACTCTCCTCTCATTAGTTGTAGAGATCACATCTCTTGATTTCCTTTGTTTTAGACTGTGGACGAAAAATGGAAGATATTTGTCATTTAAGAAATATTTAGCCAGGTACATAGATGGGGTAGGTATGGAGGGATATGGACCAGATGCAAGCAAATGGGACTAGTTTACATTGTGAAAACTGGGCAGAATGGGCTGAAGGGCCTGTTTTCATGCTGTGGGCTTCTATGACTCTACTGAAATGTTACCTCAATCTCTTGATTTTCTGGAGCAAAGTCGATTTTCTGACTAAGTTATACATTTTCTTGAGATGTATTATTGATTGCAAGAATGGACCTACCTGATGAAGAAGCAGCGTTCTGAAAGCTAGTGCTTCCACATAAACCTATTGGACCATAACCTGGTGTTGTGTGATTTTTAACTTTGTCCATCCTAGTCCAACGCCAGCACCTGCACATCATGGTTACATTTTAAAGACAGACGCAGCATGAGCGAGTGTCGCAGGGGAGTTGAGGCCGTACTTGCTAGGAAGTTGTCGGGTGTCCATGAGGTTTAGAGAGAACACATCTGACTTGAAGCGTTAACTCTCTTTCTGTCTCCACAGATGCTGACAAACCTGCTGAGTTTCTCCAGATCTTTCTGGTTTTATTTCAGGTTTCCAGCACCTGCAGTGTTTTGGTTTATTAGTGACCTCTAATGGATGTTGGGATTTGGAATGGTCAGTTGATGGAGGTTAAAGGTGAATTGTTGGGGTCAGTTTAATAGTTACCCACAAGTTACAACAGACATTAATTCCTCCACCTTTTCCTGACTAGCTATTAGGCTAAGTACATTGGCACCACTCACTGACTCCAGTTCAGAGCTGGGAACGTTCTGGGAGGGCTTTTTGTTGAGTTTATACCCATCGGAGATTTGTTTCCTGGTGGACCACCACAGAGTCAGTTGCAATTGGACCTCTCCTGATCCTAATGTACATCTTCAGTCCGTGCTCCAAAGCAATCACCCTCCCATTGGAGGATCTGCGTGTCCTGTCAAGGGCATCTTTTTGTTTTAACATTGACCATCGCCAGGTTTTCAAACTTTCTGAGGACTTGCTGAAACACTCACTGAGGCAAGCAGAGTGTTAATGCTGTTTTAGATTTCAGTAAATCCAGCCCCTCAGACAGACTAATACCTGAGAACACGTGGATGCTGAGCCAATAGCAGCTATCAAGAAGGTAAATTATTGCATGAAGGACATTGTTGCTAAGGTAAGCAAACGTGTTAAGGTTTCTTTCGGCTAAAACCAAGTTGAATCTGTCATTTTTTACTCATGACTGTGGCAAAGGTAAACTTTCCCTTGTTCTTTTCCCTTTGCACTCATCTCCATTGCTCGACTCGTTTAATTACACATTCTTGTCCCGTTGCATCTCCACGTCCACACAGAATAATGGAACTGCTCTCTACAGCCTTCATCCTTAACACATGGGGTGGAGAATCGCTAACAATGAATGAGTTCTGACCAGGTCCCATCTTCCTGTCCTTGCTGACTCACACTTCCCCTTCAGATAAAGAGCACTGGGTCCAGTTTCCAGGTGAGCTACAGGAGGTTTCAGTGGGATTTGAAGAAACATGTTTTGACCCAGAGAGTTATGGGATGTCGAGGAACTGACTGCCTAAAAGGGCGGTTGAGGCTGGTACACTGGATTTAAGGATTATTTAGATGAAAAGTTGAAACTCCACAGTACACAAGGCTCCAGTACAAGTGCTTACAAAGGGGTTTAGAATAGTTGGATGTTCAGTGATTGATACAGATACAATAGGCTAAAGGGCCTCTTTCCTAACTGTAAAACCTCTATGGTTTTATGACATGGTTTTGAAAGTCCCGTCCTTGTACGTTGATTCCTCGGTCACCTCACCCCTTTCCCTATCTCTCTCGTCTCCTCTAGCCTTACAATCCTGCACATATCAGTGCTCTTTGATTCTGTGTGTCCCCTTGTGGTAATTGTAATGAGGTTTAACCAAGTGGACCTTATTGAATATGAGTTCCCTAATTGGGGCTGTTAAGTCTGGTCCAATCAGGTTTACAGAAAAGGGTGAGTGTGAGAGATGCTGGTCCCTGACCCTGAATGAGCCAGTGCTATAGTCAAGGCCTGTTCATATCTAAATAAAGGGTAACCTGATGACAGGATACTGGCCTCAGTAGAGTTATTTCACGTTGTTTTGTAATGGTGCTGTGAAGCACCTTGGCATTATGTCAAAGGCTCGATATAACTTTTTATGATCGTGACCCCCTCATTTCTGTGCTCTGCCACCCAGAGCGAATAGTTTATTTCTCTCTACCCAACTTTCGTAATAGTCTCACTACTCAACCTTGAGGGAATAAAGGCCTGGTTCATAAACCTGTCCAGACTCTTTAACTGTTTCTGTGCCAGTATAAATTTGCTGATCCTTCATGGGTCCTGCATGCTTCCTGAGGTGTGGTACACAAGGCAGTTCCCAGACCGAGGAGAACGTGAGGACCGCAGATGCTGGAGATCAGAGTCAAGAGTGTGGTGCTGGAAAAGCACAGCAGGTCAGGCCCAAAACATCGATTCTCCTGCTCGTCGGATGTTGCCTGACCTGCTGTGCTTTTCCAGCACCACCGTTCCCAGACTGAGTCTAACTGAAGCAATCTTCTTCCCTTTGTATTGCAACGCTCTCAACAGAATATCCCACTGACCTTTCCTTTATTGCTTTAATGTTCCTGTGCACTGCTGTTCATACACACGGGGGTGAATGAGAAATTGAGTTGTAGAATTCTGATCGTGTGGAAACAGATTATTCAGCCCATTGAGTCCACACTGACGCTCTGAAGAATATCCCACCCCCAACCTTATCCCGATAACCCTGCATTTCCTGTGCCTAATCCACATAGCCTGCACATCCCCACACACCACGGGCAATTTTAGCATGGCCAGTCCACCGAACCTGGACATCTTTGAATTGTGGGAGGAAACTAGAGAATGTGTAAACTCCACAAAGACAGTCATCCAAGGCTGGAATCGAACCTGGGACCCTGGGGCAGTAAGGCAGCAGTGCTAATCCCCACTTCAGCCATAGTGCCACTCCACAGAATGGAATCAACTATCGACTATCCCCAGTTTCTCCCAGTTAGCTTTTTCTTAATTCATGCATGGAATGAGGGTGATGCTGGCTAGGTCAGCATTTATTGCCCATCCCTAATTAACCAGAGGGCAGTTAAGAGTCAACCACATTGCTGTGGGACTGGAGTCACATACAGGCCAGACCAGCTAAGGATAGCAATATCCTTCCCTAAAGGACATAACTGAGTCAGATAAGTTTTTCGACAAACAGCAATGGATTCACAGTCATCATTTGACTATTAATTCCCGATTTTATTGAATTCATCTGCCATGGCGAGATTTGACCCCAGTTCCCCTAGACCATTACCTAGGTCTCCGGATTAATAGCCAGCGATAATGCCATTAAGCTATTGCCTCCCCATTTCTGTCACTTGCTACTATTTGCCATGTAACTTAGTTGCTGTCTCTGTGACCTGAATCTTTTCCTGCATAAGAGAGAGAGAGAACGTATCACGCTCTGAGAGCTGTCAGGCTCCGAGTTTGACTTTAGTCCTGGACCTTGAATCTTTTCTAATTTGATGAAGCTCGCCCAGCTGCTGCTCTTTTTTGCCTCAGGTTAACAGCACTGATGATGCAATTTCCTCCAATTGACAGCAAACTTCCTGTGAGGGGAATCAGCTGCAAGGCTTCCCGCAGGGTAACTATTGAGCAGAGTCTGAGAGCGGAAGGCCACTCCAACTGGACTCACGCTACAAGCAACCATTCCCACTGCCACCTCTCGCCCAATCCACAACAAAAGCAAAGAGGGACTTGCATTTCCTTAGCCCTCTCCCTCCACAGAGAGGTGGTATCTGGTGAGCAATTGTTCCATAGTTAACCCATTACATCGTGAGATGTGTGATTAGGAGCACCTAGCAGTCTGAAGGATGTCTAACCATGATCTCACTCGACCTCTCATAATGTACGTCTCAGGCAGCTCATAGTTATGAGGTAACAAACCCAAGTGGAGGCTGAATGATATTACTGTCTAAAGATGTTTCATTTAATCTGAAATCCAATGGATTTCTTGAGTTTGAGATCTCCAAGTGCGGATGATCTCAGGTAAGGGAGTGTCACGTTTCTAGGCCAAGTTGCTATTAAAAAGGAAGAGGTGTTGTCCGTATTAAATCCCCGGGTCCTGATGGGATCTTTCCTAGAATATTGAGGGAGGCAAGAGAACAGATTGCTGAAGCATTGACAGACACCTTTGGATCCTCTTTGGCCGCTGGTATTGTCCCAGAGGACTGGAGAATAGCCAATGTTGTCTCATTTAAGAAGGGTAGCTGGGATAATCCAGGAAACTATAGGCCTGTGAGTCTCACGTCGGTGGTGTGGAAATTGTTGGAAAAGTTTCTCGGGGGCAAGATCTGTACACATTTAGAAGCAAATGGATAGAGTAGCGATAGACAGTGTGGTGTTGTACAGGGGAGGTCGTGCCTCACTAACTCGATTGAAATTTCTGAGCTGACGAAAATGATTGATGAGGGAAAAGCAATTGATGTTGTCTACATGGACTTCAATAAAGCTTTTGACAAGGTCCCTCATCACAGACTGGTACAAAAGGTGAAGTCACATGGTATTGGGGTGAGCTGGAATGATGGATATGGAACTGGCTTAGCCAGAGGAGACAGAGGGTAGTGGTGGAAGGATGCTTTTTGGAATGGAGGGTTGTGACTAGTGGTGTTCCTCAGGGATCAGTGCTGGAACCTCTATTATTCGTGGTCAACAAAAATGATTTGGAGGAAAACGTTGCAGGTCTAATTAGTAAGTTTGTGGAAGATACAAAGATTAATGGAGTTGCAGATAGTGAGGAATATTGTCAGAGGATATAGCAGGAAGTAGATAAGTTGGAGGCATGGGCAGAAAACTGGCAGATAGAATTTAATCCAGACAAATGTGAGATTATGCATTTTGGAAGTTAAAATACAAATGGAAATTATGCATTAAATATTATAGGGGTATTGATTTGCAGAGGGATCTGGGTGTGCAGGTCCATAGATCATTGAAAGTGGCAGCTCAGATAGATAAGGTAGTAAAAAGGGCGAATGGCATGTTTGCCTTCATTGGAAGGGACATTGAGTATAAGGATAGGCAAATTATGCTACACCTTCGTAACACTTTAGTTAGGCCACACTTGAAATATTGCATACAGTTCTGGTCACCAAACTACCAGAAAGATGTGGATGCTTTGGAGAGGGTACAGAAAAGGTTTACCAGGATGCTGCCTGGTATGGGGGATTTTATTTATGAAGAAAGGTTGGATAAACTGGGTTTATTTTCACTGGGACAACCTGATAGAAGTTTATAAGATTGTGAATGTCATGGATAGATTGGAAAGTCTGAGGCTTTTTCCCAGGGTGGAGGGGTCACTTACTAGGGAACACAGGTTCAAGGTGTGAGGGGGAGGTTTAAGAGAGATGTGTGAGGCACGTTTTTTACACAAAGGGTGGCGCGAGTCTGGAACACATTGCCAGAGGAGGTGGTGGGAGCAGACAATAGCAGCATTCAGGAAGCACCTGGATGAATACATGAACAGGAAGGGAATATGAAAGGATACAGATCCTGTAAGTGAAGACAGGATTAGTAAAATGTGGCAGCACTAGCTTGGAGGGCCAAAAGGCCTGTTTCTGTGCTGTACTGTTCTTCGATATAAAACTTACTTGAAATCCTCCTTGCTTGCCTCACTGCTGGAATTAATCATATCAATAGGCTTGTCATGCACACTGAGTAATCCGCAATCAGACAGAGTTGCTGATTTATTGGAGCAGTTTTCCTCGAAGTACTGTGCCAGGAAGGTACAGCTGTTACTTGGTTGATGTTCAGTCCAGATTAAGTCACTTGGTATTATTGCTTTAACGCAGGCAGAGCCTTTCTTTTAATAACATGATCATCAACTTTTTCCAAGGTTTATCTGTCTGTATTTATCAGGAGCCTTTAGGTAGTTGGCAGATGATATTTATCTCTGTCAGATGTAGCCTGTGAAGGAGGTTATCATTTCATTAAGGCCAGCATAGTCAGTGAAGGTGAAACTCTCGTGTACTCGTCCTTTCGGGCGGCCATACTTGACACTGGGTTACATTTAGCGATTAATTAGAAACGGAAAGGTCTGAGGCATCGTCACTGGACTGGAAACGTTAACTCTGATTTGTCTCCACAGGTGCTGCCAGACCTGCTGAGCTTTTCCAGCAATTTCTGTGTTTGTTGTCATGAAAAATGGAGGTTTGTTCAGCTTTATGAGTTGGATAAACTGGGTTCACTGCCAATTCAGTGAAGTGCTTTGGTTGGTTTTGTTGCGCTATACAACAAAATATAAAAATATAAATTTGTTATACAAGGAGAATTTGTTTTTGAACCATTAACTCTGTGTTCTTTTATGTCCCATTATTTAACTTAGTGTACAATTAATGCTAATCATCATTAACATGAAAGTGCCATTAGTTAACTTCAAAGACAGATACGCAAGGGTGACACTTTCTCTTTGATGTGAGTTAGAGAAATTCATTTTCAAAGTCAAGTACGGGCTTGCTTGCCAAAGTCATGTGATTTTTACATCTCCATAAGTTTGGTTTTGGGCAGTTTTTAACCACGTCACTCGAAACATAAAGTGTCCAGCTGAAGTTGTGTGGATTTTCAGAAGTGCAAGAGAACCAGCCATTGTTTGAGGAAAAAAAACAAGAACAAATTAAAAGCACAGTCTGCCATTTTGAAGAGTTGGATGAATCAGAATGGCTGTGAATTTTCCACTCCTAGTTGCTGTGGGGCTGAAAGGACATATGAGACAGAATTGGAATTAGCTCTTGTCTCAGTCGGAAACTATGACCTAGCTATAGAATTAAATAAAATCTCTAAGCATGTAAACGTAGTAAAATTGCTACCATTTCTGGGAAAAGAGTGTTTCAGTTTGTATTGCACCTCTTTGATGAGCAGAGAACACAAATTGGAAAGATTTTGAAGACTTTGGAGATTTTGAGAATGTACTTCAAATCACATATTGATGTTTTTGTGCATAGTTTCAGTTGTGAATGATTCAACATCAGAGCTCAGGAGGAGAGGGAAACTATTGAATAGTTTGTGATGGCACTCACATATATAGCTGAATCCTGAAAGGTGATCTTGTCTCGGGTAGTGGTGATCCTGTCATCAGAGGACATCTGCTGAGAGAGGAGAAACTTACTGACTTTCAGGAAAACTATTGACATGTGAAGAAGTTCTGAGGCTGTCAGTCGCCAGCTACAGCATCTTAATGGCAAAACAAATGAGGCTTTTCCATTCTGCCGACAGTCCAGGCTGAACAAGAGCGACATGTCAATATAAAAGAGATATCTTTGCAGAAGAGGCAGTAGAAAGATCAAGTCCAGAGGGCATGATGTAAATGTTGCAGAGGACTCCATGTAAAAAAAAGGAAGCAAGCCCAGCATAGGGAACTATAGCTGCAGAAGGACCAGTCCCCTTTCACACAAGTGTTCAGCTGGATAGAAATGAAGCTAGCTGATAAAGATAGCTTCTGGAGAGATGGCAGCTAATGATTCTGATGAGCAAGTTAGCATCATCGGTTCTCAAGGTGCTAGGTGCATTGGGACTGTTGGAATGATGAACAGAATGAGAGCATCAAGTCGGTGTGTCAGATAGACACTGGAGTTTCATGCAACATTGTAACCTTTGCAGGTCTCTGCAAAGTGGCTCAATATGGAACCCTTGAAGGGAGGTTTGAGACGATATGGTGAACAACACTCATCCTAAGAGGATAAACAAATCTGGGAGCCAAATACAACGGGAAGAACGTTGAGCTGCAGTTCCAGGTCATAAATGTTAAGCAAACGCACTCATCTGAGCTGAAGCAAGTCTGAAGCTTGGGCTGGTAACCCCACATGTACCAGAAGAGATTTGCAGCGGTTTGCAGCACAGTAAGCCATTGGTTGCTGAACAGATCCTGAAAGGTTACACAGGTTTCCAGTTCTTCCAGGTCTCGAATGATGTCCTGGTGAACATCATCTCAAAGTGCCTGAGAGTGAGAGACCATCTCAGTATCTGCTGAAGGAGAGATCCAGCTGCCCTCCAATCCACCCTGAAAGACAATTGGAGTATTGTGTCCAGTTCTGGTCGCCCTGCTATAGGAAGGATGTTATTAAGTTGGAGAGGGTTCACAAATGAATTGCCAGGATGTTGCTGGGAATGGAAGGTTTTAGTTATATGGGTAGGCTGGGACTTGTTTTACTGGTGTAGAGGAGGTTGAGGAGTGACCTTATTGAGATTTATAAAATCATTGGGGGCACTTACAATGACTAGCAAAGGTCTTTTCCCTAGAGTGAGGGAATTCCAAGCTAGAGGGTGTATTTTTTTAAGGTGAGAAGGGAAAGATTTAAAAAAGACATGAGGGGCATCTTTTTTACACAGAGAGTGGTTCATGTGTGGAATGCACTTGCAGAGGAAGTGGTGGATGCAGGTACAGTTACAATGTTTAAAAGACATTTGGATAAGTACATAAATGGGAAAGGTTTGGAGGGATATGGGCCAAATGCTGGCAGGTGGGACTAGTTTGGTTTGGGAACATGGTCAGTGTGGATGAGTTGGACTGAAGGGTCTGTTTCCATGCCGTATGGCTCTATGACTGTGACTCTGTAACAGGGGAACCCAGGGGTCTCACCAACTCCCTGGGGATCCAAAGTTCTAGAGAGAAGAGCAGGAACACCCCAAAAAATCATTCTTTAAAGAGCTTGGTAAGCAGATGAAAGCAGAAGAGAAGGTGTGGTAAGTAAAAGAAAGGAACAACAAGAAAAAATTGCAAATGTAAGCCAAATATAATAGTCATGGACTATCAGTAAGAGGATTCGCCCTGAATCCTGACCAGCTGAGAGCTGTAGCAGAGAGGCAGCTACCAACAGATGTGATATGGAGTGTTAGATTTGTGACCGTGTGGGAAAGTATTTGACTAACTTATCACCTGAGTGTGAGCATTTATGCAAGCTGACCGCCAAAGGTGTGCAACAGGACAGGGGCAAAGAGCAAGTCGCAACTTCCTTTCAACTTAGCAACAACAGCTCGAGCTGCTGCGGATATCATCGATCTCGTAGAAACGTTGAATCTGGAAGACAAGAGTCTTGCTGTCATCAAGCATTCACCACCGGAGCGGTACGCCACAAATGGGAACATCACCTCAGGAATGAGCAGAAGCTCATTGACAGCAACTAGCATGCATGTCAGTAGGACAAAATCTGACCCCCATAGAACTAATTGCTGATCATGTTCAGAGGCTGATGGAATTGGGAACAGACTACAGCTCAGTCTTGTTAATGAATAATGTTTTTTTTATATATTGGGTAACTTGTCACTACAAATGATAGGAGACAGTGAGGTCTGCAGATGCTGGAGATCAGAGTCGAGAGTGTGTTGCTGGAAAAGCGCAGCAGCTCAGCAGGCAGCATCCGAGGGGCTGGAAAATCGACTTTTCGAGCCGGAGCCCTTCAGGAGTGAGGGGGAGGTGGGAGGAGATCCCGGAGGCTCCTAGCCTCATTCCTAATGAATGGCTCCAGCCCAAAAAGTTGATTTTCCTGCTCCTCGGATGCTGCCTGACCCGCTGTGATTTTCCAGCAACACACTGCAAATGATGGTGCATGCATTTTTGGTTTGTCTTTTTTCTAATGAAAATGGACGTATGTGGAATAACATACCTGCATATAGCGTACTTCTACCTCCAGTGTTCAGTGCATAAGAAATGAAACTGTCACTTTTGTGCACGTGTGTGATCAGAAGTGAAACATTACACCTTTTGTTTTTCGCAGCCATTAAACCTGTTACAGAAAATGTACAGAATGGGTGACACGGTGGTTAGCACTGTTGCCTCATAGTGCCAGAGACCCGGGTTCAATTGGCAACTCTCTGTGTGGAGTTTCCACATTCTCCCCGTGTCTGCGTGAGTTTCCTCCGGGTGCTCCGGTTTCCTCCCACAGTCCAAAAATGTGCAGGTTAGGTGAATTGGCCATGCTAAATTGCCCCTAGTATTAGGTGAAGACGTAAATGTTGTGGAATGGGTCTGGGTGGGTTGCGCTTCGGCAGGTCGGAGTGGACGTGTTGGGCCGAAGGGCCTGTTTCCACACTGTAAGTAATCTAAAAAAAAGAGTCACATTGGACCCAAGGCATTAACTTTGTTTCCCTCTCCTTAGATGCTGCCGGACTGCTGAATTTCTCCAGTGTATCCTATTTATGTAAGAAAAAAGCTGCTGGCCTTTGGATTTTCTAGATTTTCCTCAAAATAAAACCTAAAAATATTCACCAGAAACCTGTAAACTGATGTCATCAGGTGCCCCACTGGCCTATTGGTAGAATGTTTTTGACTTAATTGGAGACAGCGACCAAGTCTGCATTTGCATCAGTTTTGAAAGAAGAATAAACTCAAACAACCAAAGATCCTCAGACAGCACCTTCCAATCCCACAACCATTTCTATCTAGAAGGTCAAGGGTACCACATACATGGGACACCACCACCTGAAAGTTCCCCCTCTAAGCCACTCGCCATCCTGACTTGGAAATATATCACCGTTCGTTCAGTGTCACTGGGTCAAACGCCTGGAATCCCCTCCCTAACAATGTTGTGAACAAAGTTAAAAATCACACAACACCAGGTTATAGTCCAACGGGTTTATTTGGAAGCACTAGCTTTCGGAGGACAGCTACCTGATGAAGGAGCGGCACTCTGAAAGCTAGTGCTTCCAGATAAACCTGTTGGACTATAACCTGGTGTTGTGTGATTTTAACTTTGTCCACCTCAGTCCAACACCGGCTCCTCCACATCATGGTCAACAATATTGTGGTTTTACCTAACTGACAGCTCACCACCACCTTCTCAAGGGCAGCTAGGGACAGTCAGTACATGCTGACCCAGCCAGCAACACCCACGTGCCATTAATAAAAACAAACTATGTCATTTCTGAGCTGGTGTCAGGCAGTGCTGACACAGAGTTCTGGCAGCAGGCCTTTTTCTGGATCTGAATGCACAGTACTATACTGTCCCTTTGATATCCATCCAGGTTCATACAGTCTACCTTGAATACAGACATGGGTCGGTAAAATATCCCTTCACTGTGAGGCCAGGCTCACACACACAGCTCTCTTAATGCACACACGAATCCATTCAATGCTGATTTTAAACTGCAGCACGATCTGCACAAAGCCCTTTTTGTACAGGCATTAATCTGCACAATGAGTGTTTTGCACAAGCTATATACACATGGCTGTACAATGTAACGTTGTCACATGCTGCTGTTTTAACAAATGGGGTCCGACTTTCTTTAACACGAGCAGAGATCACCCCATGATGTAGAAAGGTTCAGTGTTTTTTCAGTACAGAGCAACTTATACATAGTGCCCCACTAATCTGTCCATTCAAACAGAGGTCTTACAGTTTTAGGGACGGGAAGCAAGAACATTTATTTTTTATAGCACCTTTCAAAACCTTCAAGCACTTTTGAAGGGTTGTCAGTGTTGTAAGTTAACAAAGGCAGCAGATAATGGGTGCACAGTGAGATCCCACAAACAGCAATGTGGTAGTGAGCTAATGATAATGCACTCTGAGTTTAAACAGTGCCACTCATGCAGCTGGCACTTTATCACAGCAGACTGCATCTGGGCTCAGCCAAACAGCAGTGTTCATAGGAAGGCGCAGTCCCAAATGAAACGAAACTGACACCTTTATGTGTGCATGTGACTTATAACAGTTACCCCTTTAGGACAGCATTGTATGCCAGTGACAGTATCATAATGACTACAGATGATGAATTGTATACGGGCAGGATGAAATGAGGGAAAATGAGTCCTAGGTTGGTACGTTTGTCCATGGTACCTCAGTGGAAGGGCGCATGTGCACCAGTTTTATCGTCTTGCTTTTTTGCCCGTTTCCTGTGTGATTACAATGCCAGTTTAGGATGCTGGACGTGTCCCTGAGAGAAATTCTGTGATGGGGCAAGCTATTCTGATCATCAGCGACCCTGCAGCAGCTCAAAGTGGGCTAGGGAGGAAGTTCCTGGTCATCATGGAGACATGATCAATATCACAGATAAAACATTCCTACCTAACTCCACTACCATTAACATGACTTAACACAAGCACCTTCATGGCACCAGTGTTTATTTTTCAGATATATACTTCTATGATAGTGCATGCATTTTTTTTATGAAAGGGGAAGTGTTTGGAGTAATTTACCTGCATATAGTATACAAGCTAACTAGTAGTAATCATATGACCTGTACCTCCGATGTTCAGTGCATAAGAAATGAAACTGACACTTTTATGCATGTGTGTGATCAGAAGCGAAACATTACCCGTTTGTTTGTGGCAGCCATTAAAACCGTTACAGGAAATATACATTAACTTTGTTTCCCTCTCCTTACATGTTGCCAGACTGCTGAGTTTCTCCAGCCTTCCTGTTTATATGTAGGAAAAAAGCTGCTGGCCTTTGGGTTTTCTAGATTTTCCCCAAAATAAAACCTAAAACCAGAAACCTGTAAACTGATGCCATCAGTTGCCCCGATGGCCTATTGGTAGAATGTTTCTGACTTAATTGGAGACAGCGACCAAATCAGCATTTGCATCAGGTTTGAAAGAAGGAGAGACTCAAACACCGAACATCCTGAAATAGCACCTTCCAAACCTGCAACCACTTCTATCCAGAAGGACAAGGGTACCACATAAGTGGGAACACCACCACTCTATAGTGGTTTCACCTCATCTGCAAATGCACCCCATTGTTGTTTTCTTTGAGAATGCCATTTCTAAATGTGCCTCATGGTAAGAGTCACAAGGAATTTGAAACCTTGCTGTAGGAAGGAGCAAACTTGTGATTATATATTCAATGTTCATGTTGGGTGCCCAATGTTGGGACATGGCTCAGCTTGGCAGTTTGGCCATCCCTTGTTTACATATGGTGTCAAGGGGATTGTCTGATATCCCTTCCCCTGGGACTAATTGAAGTGTCATAGGTGGCCTCCAAGTTCCATATAGACTGTGCCAGTCTGCACTCTGAAATGGACCCATGTGTGGACAGTATGCTTTGAACCCGACGTTGCTCACCTTGGCTGACTGTTCACCCTCTTCTCCCACTCTGTCCAACATGCTCTATTCTGCTAACCTTCCCAGTTCCAAGGCTCACCCCATCTATCCCTATGTGCCAGAAACACGGGTGTTGGCAGTGTGCTGCTTTCTCCACAGCAGGTTGGTCTAACCATACAGGAGGACCAAACTATGGATTGCCGAGCACCTTCAGAGGAATACGTACAACATAGAATCAGAGAATCCCTACAATGTGGAAGCAGACCATTTGGCCCATTGAGTCCATACTGACCCTCCAAAGAAGCTATGTGCAGTTCTGGTCAAAACGTTAAAGATAGTTGAACTACTTGAATGTTAGAATTTTTTGAGCAGGTAACGAGCAATTTAGACAAAGGAGAGCCAGTCGACATGATCCATTCGGATTTCCAGAAGGTCTTTGACAAGGTGGTGCTCTGGAGGCTCCTAAATAAGATGAGTCCATGGTGTTATGGGTAAGGTACTGGCATGGATGAAGGATTGGCCGCTGGCAGAAGACAGAGACAAGGGATAAAGGGGTCTTTTTCAGGATGACAGCCAGTGACTAGTGAAGTTCCACAGGGGTCAGTGTTGGTACCACTGCCATTCATATTATACATTAACAATGTGGATGAAGGAACTGATGATATTGTTGCTAAGTTTGCAGAAGTAGGTGGAGGGACAGGTAAAGTGTTGAGGTGGGGAAGCTGCAGAACGACTCGGAGAAAGTGAGGACTGGAGATCAGAGTCAAAAAGTGTAGCGCTGGAAAAATAGAGCAGGTCAGGCAGCATTCAAGGAGGAGGGTCGACGTTTCGAGCATAAGCTCTTCATCAGGAATGTGGGGAGGGAGCACAAAGGGGCTGAGAGATAAATGGAAGGGAGGTGGGGCTGGAGGGAAAGTAGCTAGGAATATGATAGGTAGATGAAGGTGGGGACTGATGGTGGGAGCGGAGGATGAAGTGGATAGGTTGGAAGGGAAGATGGACAGATACGACTGATGAAGAGGGAAGTGCTGAGTTGGAGGGTTAGATTCTGGGATAAGGTGGTGGAGAGGAGATAAGGAAACTGGTGAAATTGGCATTGATTCCGTGTGGCTGGAGGGTCCTAGTGGACAAAGAAGTGGCAGATGGAATACAATGTGGGAAAGTGTGAGGTTACATACCTCAGTAGGAAGAATAGAGGCATCGACTATTTTCTAAGCATGGAAGGCTTCAAAATCTGAAGCGCAAAGTGACTTGGGAGTCTTAGTTAAGGTTAACATGCTAAGATTCATTTAGCAGTTAGGAAGGCAAATGCAATGTTAGCAATCATTTCAAGAGGGCTAGAGTACAAATGCAGAGGTGTACTGCTGAGGCTGTATAAGACTCTGGTCAGGCTACATTTGAAATATAGTCTGCAGTTTTTGGCCACGTATCTAAGGAAGGAATTGCAGGCATTGGAGTGGGTCCAGAGGATGTTTACCACAAGATCCTGAGAATGAAGGGCATGTTATACGAGGAGTGGTTGAAGACTCTGGATACTTGGAATTTAAAAGGAAGTGGGGGGGGGGGGGGGGGGTGACCTCATTGAAACTTACCGAATACTGAGAAGCCTAGATAGAGTGGATGTGGTGAAGATGTTTCCAATAAGTAGGAGAAACTGGGACTTGAGTGAAGGGGCGACCTTTTCGAACTGGGATGAGGAGGAGTTTCTTCAGCCAGAGGGTGGGTGAACCTGTGGAACCCATTGCAGCAGAGGGCTGTGGAGGCCAAGTCATTGAATGTATAAAGACAGAGATCGATAGGTTCTTGATTAGTGAGGGGATCAAGGGTTACAGGAGAAGGCAGGGGAGAGTTGTGTTGAGAAACATATCAGCCATGACTGAATGGCAGAACAGACCCGATGGGCCAAATGGCCTAATTCTGCTCCCATACCTGATGGTCTTATGATTACAAGTGACTTCAACCCAGCAAAACATGAGATGCAGGATCTGTTGTGTGAGGTTGTGTTACAAGTGAGGTTTTATCGCCATACTATAGGAAGGATGTGGAGGCACTGGAACGGGTGCAGAGGAGGTTTACCAGGATGTTGCCTGGTATGGAAGGAAGATCGTATGAGGAAAGACTGAGACTGTTTTCATTAGAGAAAAGAAGGATAGGTATATGGAGGATAGTGGGTTAGTATAGGTTAGGTGGGCTTGGATCGGCGCAACATCGAGGGCCAAAGGGCCTGTACTGCGCTGTATTCTTCTATGTTCTATGTTCTATGTTTTGGGTGTCCGGATTCCTATACAAACACTTTTTTCTTTGTTTATGAAGGATTAATGGGATTATACTTTGCTGTATGTTTGAAATTCTTTGTGTCATAAGTAAGTGGCTTGGTCTATTTTATGATTTCTTTTCTTCACAATTTATTATACTGTTAAAACAAAATGTGAGGCATTGCGTGTTTATATTCCAGTGAGACACCAAACCGACAAAAACCAACAAGCAATCAGTCAAGCCAGGTTTCTGACTGTGATCTGTCGGGTACCATAACTGACATCCAAATACCCTGTGGGTAAGAAGCTCCCCCAGCCCCAGCATGTTGGCGTGATGAAGGGCTTTTGCCCGAAAGGTCGATTTTCCTGCACCTCGGATGCTTTTCCGGCACCACTCTGATCTAAACTCTTGTTTCCAGCATCTGCAGTCCTCATTTTTGCCTTGTTCGCTTAACACGCCCCTCGTAATCATTGGAGCATTCTTAAATTACATAAATCTTTGACATTCTGATCCAGTCAACCTTCAAATGAGAAGGACTAACCCTCAGGACCCTTACCCTGTCACCAAGTCAAGACAGCCACTTCTGTTGAATTACAGTTATGTCCCTCTCTGTCTACATTCCCACATTGAGAAGAGTTTGAACAGAAATAGCCCTGATGTGAGTCAGGACAAAGCTTGCTGCTGTCCCAGTCTGTTCGCCAGGCAGCCTTTTCAATCCTCTCCATTCATACAAGGAAAAGAAACATTGAAAATTCAGCCTTTTGAAACCCCGCATAATAATCCCATTCTCCTGCAGCGTGTGGACGAAGCTGGATTTTAGCCCACTGCCTTCTGTTTTTTGATTGCACTGAATGAAACAGCACCTTTGACAGTTTAATTGAAGCCTGAGTCCCCAGGGCTTGAAGTCCCACAGGACTTGGTGTGCTTGAGTGACAGCAAGCCTGGCCTGTGCTTATTGACGAGTGAGTCATGCTGCTTGCTGACAGAGGGAAGTCGAATAGATGCACTTGCCCGCACGGCAGGAGCACTGAGCGAGCACGGTCGAGAGCAAATTGCTTTCTGCTGGCAAGGGAAGCGAGGGAAGCGAGCATGCTGGAACCAAGTCATCAGTCAACTCCAAAACTCACCAGAGCTTTGTGAATAAAAGTAAACAGTCAACCACAATTATCAGACACACTCAAAAAAGCAACGATCCATCAAATCCAGACCAAGATTAATTGCGGCTTGTAAACACACTCAGGAAACATTGATAGTCTGTCTCAAATATACACATCAAAAGACACATTTTTACATGCAGACAGGGTTTGACAGGGGGTGCGTGCAGAGTGGTGTATGTGTGTGTGGACACACCTTCAGACAATGCTGGCAAAGACCTGATGCCCAATAAGAACCAGCCCAGTGCCCAGAGAGACTTGGTATCTGTGGTGTTTTCTGAGTTGCCCATTGTGGTACCTTATAGTATGTAGCTGAAGGTTTTTTGAGGGTTCTGAAATTTCACTGGACATAAAATGTTAACTCTGATTTCTCCTTTTTATTGCTTAAACTAAATTTACATCTTCTGTTTAATTTATATGATAATTGCACATTTTGGGAGAGAGAGGGCTCACATCTTAACTGGAAACCTTGGGAAGGCAATGAAGCTAGACTCAGGATTACATGTTGAACCATATTTCAATAATTGTTTCTGAGCAGCAGAGCAGAAAGAAGGAAATAACAAATAACCTGTGATAATAAGCGCTAGAACTCTCTCCTTCTCTACCAGTTTCATTCATCATCTCAGAACACAATACCTGGTGTAAAAGCAAACTGGTGAAATAACATTGACCAAGAATTCAAAGTTATCCACAGATTCTGCTACAACTAAAGAAACAAGTCAACCATTTATCTATAGTCCCAGGTTAAGAATCTAATACCTCAAGATCCCCAAAGACTCTAATTGCCTAATGTTTTTGTGTGTACTTGATGCTGGATTTCCAATATTGTATCCCTTGGGTTAGTCAGTAAGGAACATTCGCTTCATTTCACTTAAGAAAAACTTGGTAATTGGATCCTTCATTTTCTGGTGAACTAAATTTTAATTCATGTATGATCACTGCATGTCAGAAAGAAATGAAAAACAAATTTTGTAACTGAATGAGGAAGATTAAGAAGAGGGGAGATAATTCTGCTTCCTCACCTGATTGCAACAGTGTTTACCATAGAGTCATAGAAATGTACAGCACAGAAACAGATCCTTTGCTCCAACTTGACCATGCTGTCCAGATATTGTAAATGAATCTAGTCCCATTTGCCAGCGTTTGGACCAAATCCCTCTAAACCCTTCCTATTCATATACCCATCCAGATGCCTTTTAAATGTTGTAATTATACCAGCCTCCACCACTTCCTCTGGCAGCTCGTTCCATACACACACCACCCTCTGCGTAAAAAAGTTGCCCCTTAGGTCCCTTTTAAATCTTTCCCCTCTCACCTTAGACTTATGCCCTCTAATTTTAGATTCCCGTCTCCTGCAGAAAAGACCTTTACTGTTCACCCTATCCATGCCCCTCATGATTTTATAAATCCCTATAACGTCAGAAGTCACATGATATCAGGTTATAGTCCACATAGCTTGGAGACTATAGTCTCCAGAGAAAATAGTCCCAGCCGATTCAGCCTCTCTCCATGGCTCAAATCCTCCAACCCTGGCAGCACCATATAAATCTTTTCTGAAGCCTCTCAATTTTAGCAACATCCTTCCTACACTAGGACCTACGGGAAGCTGGTATCAGTCTATCTGCTCCCTCTGGAGCGTAGAAAATGGGACTAGATTAATTTAGGATAGCTGGTCGGCATGGACACTTGGACCGAAGGGTCTGTTTCCCTGCTGTACATCTCTATGACTGTATGCATAGAACTCCTAGTCTCCATCCAGAGGTTGTGATAGAGACACTAGTAAAGAATTAGGTGGATATAAACAAAGGGACATGTACGTTAATCCCTTCAGAACACTCATCTTCTAAAACAGTACCTAGTCAGGACCAAGCCCGGTGCCAATAACTTCCATTAAAATGTAGTTCATTACAAAATGGAGGATCCAGTTTCTTGAGTGAAAAGAAGGGTAATTTTATTACTGACTAACCTGAGAACAAGGTAATGAAAATCAAACATCAGACACACGCATGAACACAAGTAATATGTTTTAAAGAGCGAGTGACTGGCATCTTTTACGGCTGGAGGGACAGATTCACAAAGCAAGCATGTTGACTGATGGACTTGCACAGATTTAACCCTCATCCTTTGGAGGCTTCTGCAATTGCTTCATCCTCATCTCTCTTTTTTTTTCAGATTAGTCAAGTGCTGGGAAATGAAATGAAATTCACCATGCGAGAGCCTTTGGGTCTCAGGTACAATGTCTAATGTTAAAATAATATATGATTAATTAACAAGTATTACCACAGTGATAATGGTATTGAGCAGTGGTCCCACTGTCTGAGACAATGGACAAGGTTGGTCACTGTCCTTACCAGTCTTATCACTCTGCTGGTCCCAGGTTTGTCAAAAACGTCCAGTGTCACCAGTTACCCCGGTCGTGAGGGATTGTGGGAGGCGGGGGAATGGAGAGGGGGGAGTAGGTCCCATACTGTGTGAGTCAGGCCTCACCAGTCTCACTGACTTGGGTATAGGGTGTTTGTATACACAGATGCTGTCTATTCAAACTACTCCCTTGTGTTCTGCTGTTTTAATTTTGGAATACATTTGGAGAGGGACATCTTGAGTGATTTTGAAGCATACGAGGCACAATAACCAAGTATGCGAAAGTGAGGGACTGCAGATGCTGGAGATCAGAGTCGAGAGTGTGGTGCTGGAAAAGCACAGCAGGTCAGGCAGCATCCGAGGAGCAGGAGAGCCAATGTTTGAGGCAAAAGCCCTTCTTCAGGAATCAATAACCAAGTACAATAGTCTTTTATTGAAAAAACTTGAATGAAATATAATTATTTCAAAATATAATGTAATTTCTGAAAGAAGTGGTCAAGTGAAGCTGTGTTGTACATTGAGCAGCACACTCCCTCCTACAGGCCCAGATAACATAGTCCGTGTAGTATCCACAGCACTCAGGAAGAGGGTGTGTTTGTGTGTCATTGTCATTGTGCCATTATATGTGTGGCATTGGGTGTTTATCATTGTGTGTATTATTGTATGTGTGTGTGTCATTGTGTGCGTGTTATTGTATGTGTGTATATGTGTCATTGTGTGTTTTATTGCATGTGTGTCATTGTATATGCATATGTCATTGCTTGTGTGTGTTATTGTATACTATGCGTGTCATTGTGTGTGTGTGTCATTGTGTTATTGTATGTGTGTGTCATGGTGTGTGTGTGTGTGTGTCATTGTATGTGTGTGTTATTGTATATGTGTGCGTCATGTGTATATTATGTGTGTATCATTGTGTGTGTACATGTTATTGCATGTACATGATTCCATGTTATGGCCTGTATTTCACTGTGTGTGACTGTATTTCACTGCTTATGTTTGTCTCTCACTAGTTATGTAGTTCCTGTATGTATGTTGCCGCGTGTTTTTCATGTTGTGTGAGACTGCCTCTGAACCTGTCACTATGGGCGTACTAATCGCTCTGTTTGATTCTCTATAGGATATGGCAAGTGGTGTCAGCCATCATGTTCAGTGTTGTTGGCGTAACGGTGAGTGTCCACTTGTTTAACATTACTCACTGCATGAAGCAATGATACAGTGTGGAGGAAGGGGGTGACGAGTTTAGACCCTGTGTTTTATTGGAGGACCCCAGACTGTAATCCCTCATTCACATTGACCTGGCCAGGCTGGAAAAAAACTGCAGCCGAGATGCCATAGTCTCCATTGGGATTGTTGTCAGACAGGAGGGGAGCACAGCTGCAGTTGGATTTAACTCAGAGTGTTAATTGCTAAATGAATCACCAGCTAATCATTTGCAAGATGGATATTTCCAGCGGAGTAGGGAATACTAATTAGGAATACCAACCGTCGCAGGAGAGATTTGGGAGCACAAACGATATCAGTGAGTGGGTCAGTTTATGGGTTGTTTGCCTCAGATCAGATGTTACATATCTCCCTCAGAGAAACCAAAATTTCCGAGAATTTGAAGGCAGAATCTGCCAGGAGAAGGGGGAGGGAGAGAATGCTGAATTGTGTCCGGCTGTACGTCCAGCTGATTGATGTGGGTTAGACGTTGGGGGTAACTGCACTGTGGGACTCTCCTAGCCATTGAGACATTACAGCACACATTCAAGAAATTCCATCTATCCCATTACCTCAATGTATTCCTGTCAACCTGCACCATTGTCTTACTCAAGTGCCCATTCAATTTCTTTCAAACCCTTGATCGTTCCTGCTTCCCCTGCGCTGGTTTGAGGTGCTGTCTGGGTGAGAGTAATGTAAGGCTGCAGATTCGATGTACAAACTGATCGCAGCACTGTGGTGCAGCAAGTCATTCAAGTCGGGGAAGTAAGAAAGAATATGGGAGAAATATGTAATAGGAAATTGATACCTTTCTCAGGGCAGGACTTGGCAATGGGAGGGAAAGAATCCAAGGGTTGTAGCACACATAGGTACCTATGAGATAAGTGGCAATGAGGAAACAGGTTCTGAACAGAGAAAAGGCGCTACATTTAAAAGCAGAACCTCAAAGGTTAGAATTTCTGTGCTATTGCCTGAACCACACGCAAAGAGTACCTAAAATTAGAGAGATGAAAATGTGGTTTAAAGAATGGTGTGTGTGAAAAGTGGGTTCTGGTTCATGGGCCACAGGTACCAGAATTGGAGAAAGTGGGTGATGTACATTGGGACAGTCTATTGCCAGAACCGCGCTGTGATTCCTTATGTTTAATGCTTCGTTAAGCTATTTTTGCAAACCACATAGCGAAGGACATGGAGGTGGTTTTAAATAAAACAGTGGAGGAGGGAAAGGGTCAAATGTGGCAATTTGTGGTACATCAAACATTAGAGCCAGGGTAATAATGTGGAAAATGAGGGTCGGAGAATGGAACAAAGAGGGTAGAGAGGAAATAAAACACTAGCAATACAGCAAAAATCACAATGAGTGTTACGAAGGTAATGAAAAGTCAAAACTAATGGCTCTCGTGTATAGCATTCATAACAAAGTAAACAAATTGATGGTATACCTTAAAGTAAATTAGGGCAGTCTGAAAGCCATTAGAGAGATGTGGCTCCAGTATGACAGGAATTAGGTGCTGAATAGTGAAGGCTATAAGGCATTCAAAAAGACTGTGAAACTAGGTATAGGTGGTGGGGTTGCACTATTAACCAAGGATGGCATTGGTACACTAGTTAGATAGGATCTTGCTTTAGGAAATCTGTAGAATTGGTTTGGGTGCAGGTATAGTAAGGGAAAGAGGTGGACAGTGTAAGTGGTTGAAAGACCCCCTAACAGTAATCACAAAGTGTGGAAGAAAGTGTCCAAAAAGAAATATCGGATGCTTGTGATAAAAGGATGACAGTAATCATGGGTAACTTTAATCTACAAAGAAACTGGAAAAAAATCAGAATGGCAGCCATAATCTGGATGAGGAGTTCACAGAATACATTATCATATTTTGGAACCAACCTGAGAACACGTTATATTAGACTTGGTATTGAGTAATGGGACAGGATTGAGCAATGATTTCAGAGTTCAGATATCAGCAGCTACAGTATGACTAAATTTTATGTCATTTTGAAAGGGAGAAGATTGGGGCTTAGACAGATGTTTTAAACCTAAATAAAGGCAACCATTTGGGTGTGAAAGCTGAGCTATCAGAAATGGACTGGCTTAAGGCTGGGAGAATAGATCAATAGAGAGACTTAATGGAAGATTTAGAATTGCTCAGAATAAGTACACACCTATTATAAAGAAAGACAGGACTCACCATCCATAACTCATTAAAGAAGATAGGGAAAATGTCAAACTTAGTGAAAAATGGTAACATTGTGTAATAATGAGTAGCAAGTCCGATAATTGGTCAGATATAAAGAGCAGCACAGAATGTTAAAAGGAGGAAGAAATTAGACAAGGAGAGCAAGCTGGCCAGAAATGTAAAAATGGATAACAAGAGTTTCTGCAGGTACTTAAAAAGGAAAAGAGTCCATGAAGTGAGTGTTGGTCTTTTGAAGTGTGAGAATGGGGAATTACTAGTGGATGATAACGAAATAGTGGATGGAATGAACAAATATTTTGTTTCGATGTGCCCAACAGAGGATTCAAAAATCTTCCAGTAATATAGGGGGTGGAAGGGAGAGAGAGGAACCTAGCAAAATCCCAATCATGAGGGAAGTGGTGCTAAATAAACTGAGGGCTGACAAGTCTCCCAAGTCCAAGTGGGTTGCATCCCATTGTCTCAAAGGTTATTAATGAGGTGATTGGTGCAATTCCTTATATGCCGGATAGGTTCCATTAAACTGGAAAGTAGCAAATATAACCCCTGTTTTCCCGTTATCTTGATGTCTGTTATGGGGAAGGTATTAGAATCAACTATTAAAGAGAGTATAGTTGTGCACTTTGAGAAATTCAAGATAATCAGGGAGAGTCATCATTATTTCATCAAAGGGAAATCATCTTGCAGTAGTTTACCAGACTTCCTTGAAGGAATAACACAGAAAGGGGAACCTGAAACCGCGCAACACTTAGAGTTCCAAGGAGACATTTGATCAATGGTTACTATAGAAAATGGAAGGTGCTGGGGTAGGGACAAGATATCAACAAGGATAAGAAGATTTGTGTCAGTGTCTTAGATGAGGGAAATGAGGGTAGATGAATTGAATGCAATGTTTCCAAATTTGCAGATGGCACTAAGGCTGGGTGGCAGTGTGAGCTGTGAAGAGGATGCTAAGAGCCTGCAGGGTGACTCGGACAGACTGGCTGAGTGGGCAAATACTTGACAAATGCAATATAGTGTGGATAAATGTGAGGTTATCCACATCGGTGGCAAAAAACAGGAAGATAGATTATAATCTGAATGGTAGTAGTTTCGGAAAGGGTGAGATGCAACGTGATGTGGGTGTCATGGTGGCACAGTTGCTGAAGGTTGGCAGACAGGTACAGTAGGCTGAAAATGTGTTGCTGGAAAAGCGCAGCAGGTCAGGCAGCATCCAGGGAACAGGAGAATCGACGTTTCGGGCATAAGCCCTTCCTCAGGTACAGTAGGCAGTGAGGAAAGCTAATGGTCTTCACAGCGAGAGGATTGGAGTATTGGACTGGGGATGTCATGCTGCAGTTATACAGGGTCTTGGGTATTGTGTGCTGTTTCAGTCTGCTAGTCTGAGGAAGGGCATTCTTGCTATTGGAGTCCAGCGAAGGTTCACTAGCCTGATTCCCGGGATGGCAGGACTGACATGAGGAAAGACTGGATCGACTGGGCTTGTATTTAACTGGAATTTAGAAGATTAAGGTGGGTCCTCACAGAGACATGTAATGGGACTGGACAGGCCAGATGTTGGAAGAATATTCCTGATATTAGGGAAGTCCAGAACTGGGGGTTACAGTCTAAGAATAAGGGGTAAACTACTCAGAACTGAGATGAGGGAGAATTTCTTCACTCAGAGAGCTGTGAACTTGTGGAATTCTCTCCAACAGGAAGCAGTTGGGGCCAGTTTGTTCGATATACTCAATAGGGAGCTGGATGTGGCCCTCGCAGCTCAGGGATCAAGGGGATATGGATAGAAAATGGGAATGGGATACTGAGCTTGCATGATCAGCCATGATCATATTGAACGGTTGGGCAAGCTTAAAGGGCCGAATGGCCTACTCCTGCTCCTATTTTCTCAGTTTCTAATGTGAGTGTTATTTAAATGGAGAATGACTCTGGAAGGTGCCGAGGGATTTAGGTGTTTAGTGCAGGAGTTGCAAAATAATCAGTCTGCAGGTACTGTCCCTAAAGAAGAGGGCACATGGAATACTATCCCGTATCTGTTTATACAGGGCATTTGTGGGACTTCATCTCAAACACAATGTGCAGATTTTGTTCTCCTTATTTAAGGGAGGTGGTGGGTTCCAACTGAGGGTCTGAGGAAGGGTCACCAGACCCGAAACGTTAACTCTGATTTCTTCTCCTAGGTGTAGCCAGACCTGCTGTGCTTTTCCAGCAATTTCTGGCTTTGTTTCTAACTTACAGCATCCGCAGTTTTTGCACTTTTTATTTGGTATTGTCCTTGTGCCCATGTCACCACTGTCTCCCTGCTCCATGGCTGTGACAGGTCCTTTTCTCTGTCAGTCTTGTGTAGGTCTGGCTGGGTATATTGTGCTGACTATGAGCAGTGACTGTGCCTGTATCTCTGTTTCAGGCTCTCATCTTTCCCAAACGTCTATATGAAACTGTCTTTGATGAAGATGGGTCCAGCACCATAATGGCAGTGAGACTGTATGGCGGGGCCCTTCTCAGTAAGTATCATTGACAACAGTGTCCCTAGAGCCCATTTCATGCACTCTACTAACGGAAGTCCACCTTAAACCTATTGCATACACTGTACAGGTACAGTCCACCTTAATTCAGATGGACAGATTGGATGTAGGGTAGGCTATTTGCCTATTGAGCCTGTCCTGTGCTTGTGGCCAATCGAACATTTCAATGAATTTTACTAAAACTTTCTCCATGTATGTTACTGGTAATCTGAAATCCAGCAATTTCTACCTTACACTTACTCAAAGATTGGCCTCCAGACTGAACAGACAGCAGTCCACCTTAAACCCCCTGCAAACACTGCACATAAAGCAGTCCAACTTAAATCAGTTCCACACACACTGTACAGGCAGCAGTCCACCTTAAACTAGTTCCACACACTGTACAGGCAGCAGTCCACCTTAAACTAGTTCTACCTACTGCACAGGCAACAGTCCACCTTAAACTAGTTCCACACACTGTACAGGCAGCAGTCCACCTTAAACTAGTTCTATCTACCGTACAGGCAGCAGTCCACCTTAAACTAGTTCCACACACTGTACAGGCAGCAGTCCACCTTAAACTAGTTCCACACACTGTAAAGGCAGCAGTCCACCTTAAACTAGTTCTACCTACTGTACAGGCAGCAGTCCACCTTAAACTAGTTCTACACACTCCACAGGCAGCAGTCCACCTTAAACTAGTTCTACACACTGTACAGGCAGCAGTCCACCTTAAACTAGTTCTACACACTCTACAGGCAGCAGTCCACCTTAAACTAGTTCTACACACTGTACAGGCAGCAGTCCACCTTTACGTCATTGCACACCATTGTGCCAAGAGAATTCCACCTTAAACCCACTTCTATAATGGAGTAAGCCACCTTCAAACTCTCATACACGCTGTCCAGAATACAGTCCATCTTAATTTTATTATTAATGATTGCATAGGGAGCCGCCTTAAAGCCTGTGCAGACACAGACCGCCTGCATTGTGAGATGATTTGTCTGTGAGCAGGTTTGATATGGGCCATACCCAGCTCAGTTCACTCCAGGCTACTCCCTGCTGGTTGTTCAATATCTGGTTCTGGGTGAGGGACAGTGTGCTGCAGTTACACCTCGGGTTGTTGGTGTGAGCCCCTCATTGTACCAGCCTGCGATACTGGCACCAAGTGGACTTTCCACGCCCTCTCCTCTCAGCAGGTCACCAATTTGCCCGTCTCGTCTCTGCATTCCCTTCAGCTCATCCTCAGTGGCTGTGCCTTCACTTGCCCCCAGAGTCCCTTCCTTAAGCCTTTCTTTCCTTATATATCCCCCCTCCTTCCATAAACCTCTCCCACCCTGTCCTTCTCCCAGTCTCTCCTTCTCCTACCCACTCCTCCTTGCTGTTTCCTGTGTGAAACATATCATTATAACTCCTGGGAAGGGAGCTTCACCCCTCCTGCGCCCTCCGGTGGGCAGACACGGACTCTGCGGGGACTGGATGAAGGGCAGAGGGGGTGGTGGGTGTGGTGTCATCGTGTGGTGGAGAGAGGGCAGTGGGAGATCCCACAGTGAGGCTGCCCTGTGAGGCTGGCACTGTGTCTGCCCTGTAGTCTGACCCTGTTCTCCTCCCTTTCTGCTGCAGGCATTTCCTTGATCATGTGGCACGCATTATACATGGCCGAGAAGTTGATCGTGCGGTGGACGCTCCTCACTGAGACCTTTTATTTCTCAGTGCAGTTTATAGGTGGGTTCTCAATGAAAGTGCATCACTGTAAGAAATGACCAATGCTGCCCTTCCATTACCCTCCCCCCCCCACCCCGATCCATCAGGTTCCTGCTGTCCCCTCCCTGATCCAGAGTCCTGCCCCTTCTCTTTCTCCTCCTCCTAGACCTACTACCCTTCCGATCCTCTCTCCCATCGACATAAATCACGGACATCGCTGGCTGGGCCAGCATTTCATACCCGTTGAGAAGGTGGTGGTGAGCTGCCTCCTTGACCCACTGCAGACCACTCGCTGTGGGTTGACCCACAATGTTGTTAAAGAGGGAATTCCGGGATATTGATCCAGCGACAGTGAAGGAACAGCAATATATTTAAGGACCAGGATGGTGAGTGGCTTAGAGGGGAGCTGGCAGACAGTGGTGGTGTTCCCATGTATGTGCTGCCCTTGTCCTTGCAGATGGAAGTGGTCATGGGTTTGGAAGGTGCTGCCTGAGGACCTTTGGTGAATTTTTGGCAGGCACCTTGTAGGTAGTATACACTGCTGCGACTGAGCGTCAATGGTGGAGGGAGTGGATGCTTGTGGATCTGCTTTGTTATGGATGGTGTCAAGCCCCTTGAGTGTTATTGGAGCTGTACCCATCCAGAGAAGTGACAAAAGACCGTAAGACATAAGAGCAGAAGTAGACCATTCGGCCCATTGAGTCTGCTCCATCAATCAGCGAGATTATGGTTGGTGTGATCATCCTCAGTTCCACTTTCCTACCTTTTTCCTGTTATCCTTGATTCCCTTTCCCGAAGAAACATCTGTCCATCTCAGCCTTGAACTACCTTGTCCCACTATCAATTTCACAGATTGACTATCATCCAAGAGAAGAAAATTCCTCTTCCTTCTGTCCTAACTGAGTGATTCCTTATTCTGAGATGATGTCCTTTCGTCCTGGACTCTCCCATAAGGAGAAACAAACTCCCTGCATTGACCCTGTCAAATGTCCTAAGAACCTTGAGGAATATTCTATCAAACTCCTGAATTGTGCCTTGGAGATAGTGGACAGGCTTTGGGGAGTCAGTAGGTGAGTTACTCGCTGCAGTATTCCTAACCTCTGACCAGCTCTTGTAGCCACAGTATTTACATGTCTAGCCCTGTTCTGTTTCTGATCAATGGTAAACTCCAGGATGTGAAGAGATGGTGGTTAGATTGTCTCTTATTGGTGATGGGCATTGTGTAGCATTTGTTTGGTGTGAATGTTACTTGCCACTTATTAGTCCAAGCGAGGATATTGTCCAGATCTTGTTACATTTAACTGCTTCAATATCTGAGGAGTCACGAATGGTGCTGAACATTGTGCAATCATCGGTGAACAACCCCATTTCTGACTTTATGATGGAGGGAAGCTCATTGATGAACCGGCTAAAGATGGTTGGGCCTAGGACACTACCCTGAGGAACTCCTGCAGAAATGTTCTGGAGCTGAGCTGATTGACCTCCAGCAACCATGACCATCTTCCTATGTGACTGTAAGAGTTTGCCCCCTAATACCCATTGATTCCAGTTTTATTAGGGCTCCTTGATGCCACCCTCAGTTGAACTCAGCTTTGACGTCAAGGGCTGTCACTCTCACCTCACCCTCTGGAATTCAGCTCTTTTGTCCATGTTTGAACCAAGGCTGTAATGAGGTCAGGAGCTGGGTGGCCCTGGGGGAACCCAAACTGGGCAGGTTATTGCTGAGCAGGTGCTGCTTGATAGTCCTGTTGGTGACACCGTCCATCACTTTACTGATGATGGAGAGTAGACTGCTGGGGCGGTAATTAGCCAGGTTGGATTTGTCCAGCTTTTTATGTGCAGGACATGCTTGGGCAACTTTCCACTCTTACTGGTGGAAATCCCCCACTCAAGAGTATGCTATGTATCTCAATCATCCTCATTGCTTCCTCCAAGTGGTGCTCAACATTGGGTCCTACTGCCCCACTTTTTTGCCCTTCATCCTTAGGGCCCTACTACCTGTCCTGTTCCCTCCTCCTCCTCAGGGTCCTACTGCCTGTCCTGTTCCCTCCTTCTCAGGGCTCTACTGCCTGTCCTGTTCCCTCCTCTTCAGGGTCCTACTTCCTGTCCTGTTCCGTCCTCCTCAGGGCCCTACTGCCTGTCCTGTTCCCTCCTCCGGGCCCTCCTGCCTGTCCTGTTCCCTCCTCAGGGTCCTAGTGCCCATACTGTTTGTTCCTCCCCCCCTGGCACTTTGCCAGATTGTGGGCAGACAGCTGCAGTTATCAGAAAGTGTGGAGCTAATGAGGAATTGCTCCATCCTAATCCTTTGGAAAATTATCCCGGGAATCTCTGTGTGCATAACAATGCCAGCCCAATTTCCCTGGAGCTTGGTGTCTACACTCGGGGCTTCCTCCAGGAGCAGGGCTTGGTTGGGCAGTGGGTGACTCGGTCTCCTTCGTTAACTCTTTCTGCTCCAGGGGCCAAAGGGACAGCATTGGCGACAGCTCCCAGTGTGGGAGCACCGACCTGCTGTGGTCATACAGCTGACACTCGGCACTGTGCAAACTGAAAAATCTTGCAAGGCCAGGAGGTCATGCAGAAAAACACTCTTCGGAAGCTGATCCCAGGCTTTGAGAGTAAAGAGATGTCTGCTGTGCGGAATGCAAGAGGGACGAAATCTGTTTGAGCTAAGTGAGGTCTGGAATTGAATAGAATCAGCTCATGCTGTGGCAGTGGTGAAGATTGGCCACCAGGTGGCAGTGGTGGTCTAGGGAGTGTGGGCAGGCAGTTTGTGAGCTGCTGTGAGATAGTCGGAAGGTGGTACCAAACTCTTAGTTACTGATGTCTACGTTACCAGCCAGCACACTGCTGTGTGGCCAGCATCACTGTTTCAGTTTACTCAGACACATTTCTCAGTGAACGTAGAATTTGTGATGCTGCTCTTTATTATCTACAGCACTACTGGAGCTTATCCTCCAGCCTTGCACCTTTTCTGGAACATACAGCACAACATCATAGACCAGCTCAGCAAGCATTGGGCTCCTAGTTTAGAAATAAGGGGACACCGCTTTCAAACAGAAGAGGAAAGTGTATTTTCTCCCTGGTGAGGAATACCAACCTCTCTCAGGCGAGTGATGCCCACTCTGTGCCACTGCTGTATGAGCTGAAAATGTGTTGCTGGAAAAGCGCAGCAGGTCAGGCAGCATCCAAGGAACAGGAGAATCTTCATTCCTGAAGAAGGGCTCATGCCCGAAACGTCGATTCTCCTTCTCCTTGGATGCTGCCTGACCTGCTGCGCTTTTCCAGCAACACATTTTCAGCTCTGATCTCCAGCATCTGCAGTCCTCACTTTCGCCACTGCTGTATGATGCCACTTTGTAAATGAGTTGACCAGCATGTCATGGGGGATCTGTGTCCCTGATCATGACTAACTCTAAACTCTCACTGAGGTGTGTGTGTGTGTGTATGAACCCATTATTTCCCTCAGTGATCAACACAGAAGAGTTTAGCTTAGATTGCTTACAGTGTGGGAACAGGCCCTTCGGCCCAACAAGTCCACACCGACCCACTGAAGCGCAACCCACCCAGACACATTCCCCTACATTTACCCCTCACCTAACACTACGGGCAATTTAGCACGGCCAATTCACCTAACCTGCACATTTTTGGATTGTGGGAGGAAACCGGAGCACCCGGAGGAAACCCACGCAGACACAGGGAGAATGTGCAAACTCCACACAGTGAGACACTCCCCGTGTGTGTAACATTGACCCATTGTCAGTGAGACACTCCCCGTGTGTGTAACCCTAACCCATTGTCAGTGAGACACTCCCCGTGTGTGTAACACTGACCCATTGTCAGTGAGACACTCCCCGTGTGTGTAACACTGACCCATTGTCAGTGAGACACTCCCCGTGTGTGTAACACTGACCCATTGTCAGTGAGACACTCCCCGTGTGTGTAACACTGACCCATTGTCAGTGAGACACTCCCCGTGTGTGTAACACTGACCCATTGTCAGTGAGACACTCCCCGTGTGTGTAACACTGACCCATTGTCAGTGAGACACTCCCCGTGTGTGTAACACTGACCCATTGTCAGTGAGACACTCCCCGTGTGTGTAACACTGACCCATTGTCAGTGAGACACTCCCCGTGTGTGTAACACTGACCCATTGTCAGTGAGACACTCCCCGTGTGTGTAACACTGACCCATTGTCAGTGAGACACTCCCCGTGTGTGTAACACTGACCCATTGTCAGTGAGACACTCCCCGTGTGTGTAACACTGACCCATTGTCAGTGAGACACTCCCCGTGTGTGTAACACTGACCCATTGTCAGTGAGACACTCCCCGTGTGTGTAACACTGACCCATTGTCAGTGAGACACTCCCCGTGTGTGTAACACTGACCCATTGTCAGTGAGACACTCCCCGTGTGTGTAACACTGACCCATTGTCAGTGAGACACTCCCCGTGTGTGTAACACTGACCCATTGTCAGTGAGACACTCCCCGTGTGTGTAACACTGACCCATTGTCAGTGAGACACTCCCCGTGTGTGTAACACTGACCCATTGTCAGTGAGACACTCCCCGTGTGTGTAACACTGACCCATTGTCAGTGAGACACTCCCCGTGTGTGTAACACTGACCCATTGTCAGTGAGACACTCCCCGTGTGTGTAACACTGACCCATTGTCAGTGAGACACTCCCCGTGTGTGTAACACTGACCCATTGTCAGTGAGACACTCCCCGTGTGTGTAACACTGACCCATTGTCAGTGAGACACTCCCCGTGTGTGTAACACTGACCCATTGTCAGTGAGACACTCCCCGTGTGTGTAACACTGACCCATTGTCAGTGAGACACTCCCCGTGTGTGTAACACTGACCCATTGTCAGTGAGACACTCCCCGTGTGTGTAACACTGACCCATTGTCAGTGAGACACTCCCCGTGTGTGTAACACTGACCCATTGTCAGTGAGACACTCCCCGTGTGTGTAACACTGACCCATTGTCAGTGAGACACTCCCCGTGTGTGTAACACTGACCCATTGTCAGTGAGACACTCCCCGTGTGTGTAACACTGACCCATTGTCAGTGAGACACTCCCCGTGTGTGTAACACTGACCCATTGTCAGTGAGACACTCCCCGTGTGTGTAACACTGACCCATTGTCAGTGAGACACTCCCCGTGTGTGTAACACTGACCCATTGTCAGTGAGACACTCCCCGTGTGTGTAACACTGACCCATTGTCAGTGAGACACTCCCCGTGTGTGTAACACTGACCCATTGTCAGTGAGACACTCCCCGTGTGTGTAACACTGACCCATTGTCAGTGAGACACTCCCCGTGTGTGTAACACTGACCCATTGTCAGTGAGACACTCCCCGTGTGTGTAACACTGACCCATTGTCAGTGAGACACTCCCCGTGTGTGTAACACTGACCCATTGTCAGTGAGACACTCCCCGTGTGTGTAACACTGACCCATTGTCAGTGAGACACTCCCCGTGTGTGTAACACTGACCCATTGTCAGTGAGACACTCCCCGTGTGTGTAACACTGACCCATTGTCAGTGAGACACTCCCCGTGTGTGTAACACTGACCCATTGTCAGTGAGACACTCCCCGTGTGTGTAACACTGACCCATTGTCAGTGAGACACTCCCCGTGTGTGTAACACTGACCCATTGTCAGTGAGACACTCCCCGTGTGTGTAACACTGACCCATTGTCAGTGAGACACTCCCCGTGTGTGTAACACTGACCCATTGTCAGTGAGACACTCCCCGTGTGTGTAACACTGACCCATTGTCAGTGAGACACTCCCCGTGTGTGTAACACTGACCCATTGTCAGTGAGACACTCCCCGTGTGTGTAACACTGACCCATTGTCAGTGAGACACTCCCCGTGTGTGTAACACTGACCCATTGTCAGTGAGACACTCCCCGTGTGTGTAACACTGACCCATTGTCAGTGAGACACTCCCCGTGTGTGTAACACTGACCCATTGTCAGTGAGACACTCCCCGTGTGTGTAACACTGACCCATTGTCAGTGAGACACTCCCCGTGTGTGTAACACTGACCCATTGTCAGTGAGACACTCCCCGTGTGTGTAACACTGACCCATTGTCAGTGAGACACTCCCCGTGTGTGTAACACTGACCCATTGTCAGTGAGACACTCCCCGTGTGTGTAACACTGACCCATTGTCAGTGAGACACTCCCCGTGTGTGTAACACTGACCCATTGTCAGTGAGACACTCCCCGTGTGTGTAACACTGACCCATTGTCAGTGAGACACTCCCCGTGTGTGTAACACTGACCCATTGTCAGTGAGACACTCCCCGTGTGTGTAACACTGACCCATTGTCAGTGAGACACTCCCCGTGTGTGTAACACTGACCCATTGTCAGTGAGACACTCCCCGTGTGTGTAACACTGACCCATTGTCAGTGAGACACTCCCCGTGTGTGTAACACTGACCCATTGTCAGTGAGACATTCCCCATGTGTGTAACCCTGACCCATTGTCAGTGAGACATTCCCCATGTGTGTAACCCTGACCCATTGTCAGTGAGACATTCCCCATGTGTGTAACCCTGACCCATTGTCAGTGAGACATTCCCCATGTGTGTAACCCTGACCCATTGTCAGTGAGACATTCCCCATGTGTGTAACCCTGACCCATTGTCAGTGAGACATTCCCCATGTGTGTTACTCTGACCCATTGTCAGTGAGACATTCCCCATGTGTGTAACACTGAACCATTGTCAGTGAGACATTCCCCGTGTGTGTAACCCTGACCCATTGTCAGTGAGACATTCCCCGTGTGTGTAACCCTGACCCATTGTCAGTGAGACATTCCCCATGTGTGTGTCCCTGAATCACTGTCAGTGAGATTTTCTCTCGTTTTTAAGTGTATATGTGCTTTTGTTAGGCTCTCCTTCGATCTTGTGAAGTAATGATTAATAACTGTTACTGACAGCCCAGAGATTCATTCAATTTCATCTTGCCAATGAAAGTTCTCATCCTCTTGCAGTTACATCCGCCCTGTTGTTTGAAAAGGGAGCTCTACCCCAGGGAGCGAGCCTGCTGCAGTTCAGCCGAGCTCTCTTCATCCTCATCAGTATCTATTTCTATTACCAAGTTGGTCGAAAGCCCCGGAAGATGTGAGGAGTGCGCCTCGCCAGGCTGTTCCATGTGATGGGATTGAGCTGATCAATGGATGGCTGCAAGGCATGCGACTGGGAACGAGTGACTCTCCTCCTGAAGTGTATTTCGTAACCTGCATTCCATGTTTCTCGGTCGAACTTTAGCCTTTCCAGGTGTGTTGTATTTTGAAGATTATGTTGTATCCTGTCCCTGTGCATGTGCAGCAGCAGCATCACAATATTGGATTTGTTACCTCAAGAATAATCAATAAATAAGTTTCCGTGACATCTAGTGTGGATTGTTTCCTGATGGACGCGACAGCAGGTATGGTTACGGTCCCTGTGGAGAGTGGGAATGTATTCAAGAGAGAACATTGTTCACAACTCCATCCAAAAGAAAAGTGATGGTCACAATTTCACATTTTAGTGCTTTTCTTGTAAGAAACCAACTAAAACCAACATCATTCAAATACTAATGAACTACAAATAATAACAAAAGTAAATTCCATTTTAAACTGCCAGTGTGACAAAGGAAGTCCCACCCCACTACATTTCTGACACATTGTCACATCCTGCACAAATGTTGGCCCATGTATAAACTCTCAGTCTTCCTCATTACAGCTTCTGCTATTTCAGTCTCTTGTTTAACAGGATCAGAACATTATCGGAGCAGGCCATTCAACCCATTGGCCCTGTTCCATAGGATCATGGCTGGGCTGATTATCCCCCCCCCCCCCGCCCCGTCCTGTCTCCTTCCTCCCC
>NC_057725.1:63857038-63868367 GCF_004010195.1 Chiloscyllium plagiosum
CCTCTGTCCTGTCTCCTTCCTTCCCCCCCTCTCCTGCCACCTTTAAATCGGCCTAACTCTGCTTTGTATATATACAGCCACCCAGCCTCTCTGGAGCATTCCAAATGCTGATGATTCTCAGAAAGCAGAAATGTTCTCCTCAACTCCATCTCAATTGGGAAGAGCCCTCATTTCTAAAGTGTCTCCGCCCCCCCCCCGTCTCACACTCTGCCTCAGGAAGGAACATCCCAGCATGCCTCCTGTCAAAGCTCTCCCCTCAGTGTTTCAGTGCGGTCACCTCCCGTTCTTCGGAACTGCAGTGAGAAATTACAAAACGTTTCTTCTTAACGCAGCTTCTTCATCTCAGGATTCAGCCCTTCTCAGAACACAATTATATCCGTTCCTCGGTACAGGAACCAGGTTTGTCTGCAACCCTCGAGAGACAGTGTCACCAACATCCCTATATCATTGTAGTGAGACTTCTCAACATTTTATACTCCATCCCACTTGGAATGTTTCTCTTCCAAATCACTTGCTGTAACTGCAAACTCAATGTCTTGTGATTAAAGCACAAGGCCACTGGAATTCTGCAGTCTCTCTCTATTTCAATAGTGCTCTGTCTTTGCATAGTCCCCACCAAGGTAGTCATCCCCACATTCTATTCCAACAGCTAATTTCTTGCCCACTCAGAGACATTGGGCTAATGGACACACCTTGAGCTAATGGTCGAGCATTGAGCTAATGGAACAACATGAAAACAGACTCTTCTTTCAACTCAAACAAAAACAGCTATTGCTGGAGAAGCTCAGCAGGTCTGGCAGCATCTGTGAAGAGAAGTCATAGTTCACGTTTCAGATTCGGTGCTCCTTCCTTGGTTCTGATCTTGGTAAACCTTCTCTGAGCTGCTTGCAATTCAAGATAAACCATAATAATCCATGAATTTTCCTGATTACTTGCCGTACCTGCTTACTAACTTGCTCTGATTTGTGCACTAGGACACCCAGATCCCTCTGCATCTCAGAGCTCTGCAATCTCTCCATTTCAACAATCTGCTTTTAATATTGTTCCTGCCATGTTTGTGTCACCAGAAAGTTTAGCTCCATACATTTGGTCCCTTCATTCATGTTATTGATATAAATTGTAAAAGGTTGAGGTCCCAACACTGATCCCTGTGCTATAGTGCTCATTCCAACTCGTCAACAAGCAAACTACTCATGTCCTCTTCTTAAACTCTGTATCCTGTTAGTTCACCAGTTTTCTGTCCATGCCAAATAGTTACCTCAAAACCACGAGCTTTTATTTTCCACGTTGATCTGGCAGCTTAGCAAATGGTTTCTGGAAATATAAATATTGTGCATCCACTGATTGCTTTCCCTTTCATAAAACAATGATATCTTTGATCATCTTCATTCTTTTAAGTATCCCGTCATAAAGTCTTTACCGATAAACATCTCCCTGGACAGATGTTAGTAGATGTTGACCTAACTGACATATTAATCTAACTGAGAGGCGTTGAGCTAACAGACAGATATTGAGCTAATGGACAGGCATTAAGCTAATGGACAGACGTTGAGCTAACCACCAGATGTTTATTTAATTGACAGATGTTAAGCTAATTGACACATGTTAAGCAAATAGGCATTAGCTTAATTGTCAGGTGTTAAGCTGACAGGCATTGACAGGCATTAACCTAACTGACAGATGTTAATCTAATTCACAGATGTTAGGCTACTTGGCATGTATTGAGCTAATGGTCAGGCAATGAGCTCATGGTCAGGCATTGAGCTAATAGACTGATGTAAAGCTACAGGCGTTGAACTAATGGACAGGTGTTAAGTCAATGGACAGGCATTGGGCTAATGGACACGCCTTCAGCTAATGATCGAGTATTGAGCTATTGGATAGGTGATTGAACAACATTTCTTGGTTCCTTTTTCACCTTATTAAAACATGCAAGATTCTGAGTGGGCTCAATAGAGTAAGTGTCGAAAAGGTATTTCTACTAGTGGGAGAATCTCAAACATTTCATCTATGCTCACTTGGCCATCTGACTTTGTTCCAGTCCATACGTTTTGGTGAAAACCTCTCATGATTATTATCATATCCTTCTGACACTAAGCTGCCACTATTTCTTTCTTTACTCTTCCCCTTACCACCTGGTTACATTTAGGGGCCTGTACACATCTCGCACAAGTGACTTTATCATTTCGCTTCTCGACATCATGGAGTTCGGAAATGAGGTCGCCTTCTCTATCATCATCATTAATTAGCAGAGCCATTCTCCCACCTCGTTCTGAAATTCTGATCATTCCCACAATGTCAAGCATCCTTCACCATTCAGGTCGCAATGTATCATTCTGGATCCATGTCTCTGTAATGAGTACGAAAATTGAAATGACTTTTGATTTTGTGGTGTCAGTTCAGCTTTGTGCGTTCAAATACAGAATTGTGTCATTTTATTGCTTCGGTAAGATCGAGTCTGACCTGCTAATTCACTTTTCGATTTGTCCTCTTTGCCCCTCTCGTCACAGTCTGCATATCATTTCCCATATTAATAACTTACTTTCTTGTCTTCAATTGATCACATCTTCCCAAATTTGATCCTTTGCTCTTGTGATTTTTTTAAAAACGCTCTCTAATTGGCTGGTTAAGAGATTCACAGGAGCACTGGCCCCAGCCTGGTTAAGCTGTAACCTGCTCCAATAGAAGGGGCGCCATTTTCCTCCAGTGTGTTGGTGCCAATGCCCCTGGAGCTAGAATCTATCTCTACCATACCAGCCTTTCAACCATACATTCAGTTCTCAAATGTTAACCTCCCTTACTAATTTACATGTGACTCAGCTAACAACCCAAAGATTATTACATTTAAGTTCTGCGACTTCATCTGGTGCCTAGCTATTCACATTGACTGCGCTGAATGATCAATCTGCATGTCCTGCCTGTATCATTGGTACTTTATGGTGGCACAGTGGCTCAGTGATCAGCACTTCTCCCTCACAGGTCCAGGGACCCAGGTTCGATTCCGCCCTCCGTTGACTGTGTGGAGTTCGTACATGCTCCCCATGTCTGCGTGGGTTTCCTCTAGGTGCTCCGGTTTCGTCCCATAGTCCGAAGATGTGCAGGTCAGGGTGGCCATAGTGTGAAGGCTGGATGAGTTAGCCATGGTTAAAGAAAACACCCATGCAGGGTTATGGCGATGGGGTGGGGGGGGAGTTGGGGGTCTAGGTAGTGGGATGGTGTTTGGATGGTTGGTGCAGATCGATGGGCCGAATGGCCTCTTTTGACATTGTTGAGAGTGTGGTGCTGGAAAAGCGCAGCAGGTCAGGCAGCATCAGAGGAGCAGGAAAATCGACGTTTCGGGCAAAAGCCCTTCATCGGAAATAGAGGCTGATGAAGGGCTTTTGCCCGAAATGTCGATTTTCCTGCTCCTCCGAGGCTGCAGCCCAACAGTTCACTGATCCTGAACCAATGTTCGTCCACCCACAAACACTTACTGCAGATCTGTGAGCCTGAGCGCAGAAGATCCACTGTCACAGCAGTCATAGCAAATCACCCAACCCGACAGCTTTAAGTGTGAATCCATTTATTTTTGTATTTAACCGTATACCACGCAAAAATACTTAATATTGCCAATAATCTTTACCAACATAAATAAAAATTTGCAATTACTAGCAACAGGTTAAATATTGCACCTTGCAAGACATAATGCACAGTGTTGAATCAGGTCAAAGTGAATTTGAGTTTGATGTAGGGGTTTTGACAGTTTCAAGCTGAGGAAAATCTCCTGGATCTGGCACTGAAGTCACATAATCTCATGGTAGGGAGTAGAGCACTTGCAAGTTTCAATTTCCATGGACGGAGCCAGTTATTTATTTGCAGTCAGCTCTCAGCCTGGAGTGGGCCTTGCAGTAGGGATTTCCCACCATTGGCAGTCACACAGTCCTGTAGAGCTTTAGCATTTTAAAGTCTAAATCTAGATGTATTAAGGGTTCACTGATCTTGATTGGGATTAAGTGTAGGAAATGTTGCAACAAGTTGTAGTCTACTTCCATGCTTTCATTAGAAGAGGTACATTGCTAAAGTCCAGAACTCGAGGGCATAGGTTTAGAGTGAGAGGGGAAAGATATAAAAGAGACCTAAGGGGCAACTTTCATGCAGAGGGTGGTGCGTGTGTGGAATGGGCTGCCAGAGGAAGTGGTGGAGGCTGGTACAATTGCAACATTTAAAAGGCACCTGGATGGTTATATGAATAAGATGGGTTCGGAGGGATATGAGCTGGGTGCTGGAAGGTGGGATTAGATTGGGTTGGGATATCTGGTCGGCATGGACGAGTTGGACCGAAGGGTCTGTTTCCATGCTGTACATCTCTATGACTCTAATTATAGGAAGTAAGAGCTTAAAAATATGATATTTTCAAACATTAGAAATTATACACACAGTCCTCTTTATAGCCTTGGTCCAAATATGGACAAAAGACCAGAATTCCAGAAGGGAGGTGACAGTGACAGCCCTTGACATCAAGGCCACATTCAAGCGAGTGTGGAACCAAGGAGCCCGAGCAAAAGTGGAATCAATGAGTATCAGGGGGCAAACTCTCTGCTGACACGACGGAAGGTGGTTGTGGTTTTTGGAGGTCAGTCACCTCAGCTCCTGGACATGTCTGTAGGAGTTCCTCCAGCTTTAGTTGCTTCACCTTCTCTCCATCATAAGGTCAGAAATGGGGATGTTTGCCGATGATTGCACATTGTTCAGCTCCCCTCATGACTTCTCAGATACTGAAGCAGTCCACGTTTAAAAACAAGAGGATCTGGACAATATCCAGACTTGGGCTGACAAGCGCAAGTAACATTCATGCCACACAAATGCCAGGCTATGACCATCACCAGCAAGAGAGATTTGGCCATTGTTAACCTTGAATCCAATTCCAATATCATTCCTAGGATACCTCACAATCAACATTCTGGAGGTTACCATTGGCCAGAAACCAACTGTATTAGTCATATTAGTACTGTGGCTATAAGAGCAGGTTAGCAGCTAGCAATCCTATAGCAAGTAATTCACCTCCTAATTCCCCAAAGCCTGTCCACCATCTACCAGACACAAGTCAGGGGAACGTGAGGGAATATTGCCCATTTGCCTGGATGGTTGCTGCTCCAACAACATTCAAGAAGTTTGACACCATCCAGGAGCCTGCTAGATTGGTACCACATCCACAAGCATCCATTCCCTCCACCACTGACGCTCAGTAACAACAAAATGCCAACACCTAAAAGCCTTACTGCAATATCTAACCAAGACTCCTCCCATAGCAATCATACAAACCCAAGACCACCTCTGTCTCGAAGGACCCAAGGGCAGCAGATACAAGGGAACACCATCCCCTGCAAGTTTCCCTCCAAGTCACTCACTATCCTGAAAAATATATTGCCGTTCCTTCAGTGCCGCTGGGTCAAAATCCTGGAATTCCCTCCGAACAACATTGTGGGTCTACCCACACTGACACGGACTGCAACGGTTCAAGAAGGTAGCTCACCACCACCTTTTCAAGGAGCAACTCGGAGCAGATAGGAAGTGCTGGTCCAGCCAGTGACACCCAAATCTAATGAATGAACTTGTTTCACAAATCCCCAAAAGGAGTTACTCTCCAACCAATCGACTCATAACCTGCCCTGAAATCACTGCACTTTCCCCTCTAGAGCTGCTAGACTCCTCTCCCTCTCTCTTTCTTCTGTCTGTAAGTTAAGTGCCCCTAAACCTTTTTGAATTTGCAGTTTCGCAATCCACTGGGGACATTACCTAAACTTAGGGAATTTTGAAAGATTACAATCAAGTATCTAACAAATTTCCGTCATTTCTTCTCTGTGATCTAGGATGTAGCCACCTGAGACCTGTCAGAAGATCTGTCAAACTTTAGTCCCATTCGTTTTCCTTTCGTCCCTGGATTTTCTATTAACCTCAGAATTAATTCTGTGCCTCCCATTGTACAACAGATAATAAGGAAAAAAAACCGTTTAAAACCTCTGCCATTTACTTTGCACTGTTATGGGCCAGACCAAATCCCCTCCAAATATATTAAGAAGATAGCCTAGACCCGAACCATTTCTTATTTTAAAGGCAACTGCCAGGTATTGCCTTCCAGATGCAATTCGATTGGCCAAACTGCCAGATTTGAACTAAAACACATTATTTTAGTAGAAGCAGCCTGAATGGGTGGGGTCAAGCTCTCACAGAACCAGGATTTTTAGTTTTCGTTTTTCAATAGCAGTTGCTGACGTCTTGAAGCTGGGTTTGGAAGTTGCAGTACGTCTCTCCCTGCTACTCTCTCTCTCTCTCTCTGAGTTTTCTCTTGATGTCTTTTTTCTATGGTCGATGAAAACAAAGCAAAAGAAAGAATTGGAATAACTTAGCTCTATTGGAAAACCTAACAGAATGTTAGATTATTTAACTACTAAGCAGAGACTGTTCCAATAGAGTAGCATTCCATAAACACATTACTGATGAAGGGCTTTTGCCTGAAACGTCAATATTCCTGCTCCTCGGATGCTGCCTGACCTGCTGTGCTTTTCCAGCACCACTCTAATCTCCAGCATCTGCAGTACCCACTTCTGCTCCGTTCCATAAACACATCCTTGGCAAAGGCAAATTCAGTAAAATCGATTGTCTCCCAGGCACTTCTCCAGTTCAGGAGAAAAAAGACATCAAGAGAAAACTCAGAGAGAGAGAGAGTAGCAGGGAGAGACGTACTGCAACTTCCAAACCCAGCTTCAAGACGTCAGCAACTGCTATTGAAAAACGAAAACTAAAAATCCTGGTTCTGTGAGAGCTTGACCCCACCCATTCAGGCTGCTTCTACTGTTCCAACTTTAAAATAACCTCACAAGCTGTTTACTTTGGAACATATCATTCATCACCTCTGTCTCAACCTTTCTTCTCAAAACAAAAAGCCAAGACCAAATATGCTTCTTAAACCATAATATCATTATAGGACCCATAATTTTTCCTTATCATCATCTCTAAGAGAGTAATTTAGCCACTCTTTTTTGTTATATATGTGTAAAAGGCTTCAACTATCGTTTTATGTTTCCATTAGTTTTCTCTCATTCTCAAGTTTATCTTTATTTTTAAGTCATGTTTTGCTGGTTTCTATCATTTTCCCAATCTTCTGGTTAACCTTTACAGCAAAGTAAAGCTTTCACTTTGATCCTTCAGCCATTATGTCTTCATACTTCTCTAACCATCTTATTTTAGTTTAAGATTTCAGTTTGAGACCCAAGTTTCAAATTTCTCACCTTCAAACCTGATGAGAAATTATTGCATTAAAATCCTCATACAATCATAAGGTCATACATCATGGAAACAGACCCTTCAGTCCAACCAGTCCATGCCGAACATAATCCCAAACTAAACTTGTCCCACCTGCTGCTCCTGGCTCATATCCGTCCAAACTTTTCCTAATCTGAATGTACCCAAATGTCTTCTAAACATTGTAATTGTGCCCACATCCACCACTTCCTCAGGGAGTTCATTCCACACGTATCCACCCTCATCTTGAATATCATTATATTTGAGGTCTTTGCTTTATCCAGTCTGGTTATACACCCAGGATCTGAAATAAACAATTCTCTGGTTGATCCAGAATATCTTATTCTCAAAAGTATTCCATGGGCTTGTCATCCGACCCACTTTTACTTGGTCCAATCTATAAAAAGATTTAAATCTCCAACGATTATTGTGGCAAATTTCTTACAAATCAGCGTAATTACCATTAGGTGCCTATGAATTGCTAACACAAGTCTCTTCTTTCCTTGGTTGCTCCTTATCTCCACCCAAACTGATTCGGCATTTTAATCTTTCTGCAAATATGTGGTAGGATCTGGAGAAGGAAGACTGAGGAGCAATGCTCCAATTAGCTGAAGGATCATCTCAGTAAACTCTGTGAAAAAGGACCATTGAACTGCCTCCCCAGTCTTTCTCCCCACCCATGACACCTATTTTTTTTCTGACAATGTCTGTATGTGTATGTAGAGGGTGGAGTTTACAACAGAGTCAGCATTTTAACTAATAGAGTTACATATCACCAATTCAGAATTATTTACCTGTAGTTATACTTTGTATTTTTTGTAGATGATAGCTCCTGTCTTTTCTATTAATCTGGGTCTAAAAGATGGGTAAGCTGGGGAATTCTGTGCATGTTTAGAAAATCTTTAACTTTTACAATGACAGCACGAATAAGCAGGATTTAATTTCCAGTGCGTCACCACAGTGTGGCCGCGAATTTGATGCTATCCTTAACTTCCGGAGTTAAGATTAGATTACTTACAGTGTGGAAACAGGCCCTTCGGCCCAACCAGTCCACACCGACCCGCCGAAGCGCACCCACCCATACCCATACCCATACCCCTACATCTAACACTACGGGCAATTTAGCATGGCCAATTCACCTACCCTGCACATTTTTGGATTGTGGGAGGAAACCGGAGCACCCGGAGGAAACCCATGCAGACACGGGGAGAATGTGGAAACTCCACACAGTCAGTCGCCTGAGGCGGGAACTGAACCCGGGTCTCTGGCGCTGTGAGGCAGCAGTGCTAACCACTGTGCCACCGTGCCGCCCACCATATTGGTTTATCCCCTTTCTAGAACACTTCTTTTTCACTGGAATATATTTTTCTTGTCAGTCAGGGACTTTTCTTGGAAAAATTGTTCAACTATATTTTCTGCTCAACTCCTTTTCCAGTTCACTCCAGCTATCTCTTCACTTATTCTCACAGAATTCCCCTTATTTAAGTTGAGCACAGTCATTTCCAAACCAAGCTTCTCACTCTCAAGCTGAAAGCTAAATTCTATCATGTTATAGTCATTGCTTCAAGAGGGGCTTTTAATCTGAACTTGCTCAGGAAATCTACCCCATTACATATCACCAGATCCAAAATGACCTGATTCCTAGTTGGATCCAAAACATATCATTCTCGGGCACTGTTCCAGATACACTCTCTGAGATCTTTCTCATGACTACCTCTGCCCATTTGGATAAAGCCCAGGTTAATGAAGGTAAGATTGATTATGAGTGTATATCGAGGAAGGAAGATCCATTTTGTGGGTGTGCCAAGAGGAGATCAAAGCAAGAGGAGCATATCGACAGTGTTGACGTATCGAGAAGAGGTGTCGATAGAGTGGGTATGCTGAGGGTGGAGATCGATATTATATGTATATTGAGGATAGGTGAACAAGAGTGTGGGAAACTGAGGAGAGATCAATGGTGTTACAGTACTGAGGGATAGATCCATAGTATCAGTATACTGAAGGGAGTTCAATAGTGTGGAAAAAAACTCAAATGGGGTGTGGGGGTGATCAATTCTGTGCATTGATTCTGGGTAATCCAAGATGGAGGACGGGAAAAATTTCTGGCTGGAAGAGTTGCTCCTTTTTTTGAGGTATTTTAGGTGCTGGAGGTGATTTCCTCGAATTCCAGGAACAGCAATTACTGTTTTATATGCTGTTGCATTGTTTTGATACTTTGGAGAAAAAAAAGTCAAAACAACAGCAGTTTTAAAAGGGAGAAGGGCAGACAAAGGAAGCACATGGCGAGGACAGTGCAGGAGAGAGAGAGAGAGAACCTGCACAGTTACTGCCTTTGCTGTTTGAATTCATGTATCTCTGGACATCGGAGTGCATCTGGGAAAATTAACAAACAGTGAAATTCACAACTGATCTTGGAGGAACTGTTGGGCGAAGTTCACAGCACAGAATCAGATAAATTAATCATTGTTTTAAGTCTGTCCAAGAGAAAGGCTGTATTAGTGAGTACAGTGGGTTCTTTCTTGATGATATGTTTTTGGAGATAAGTCTCTTGATTAAACTTAAAATATAAGCCATAGCTATTAATTTAACCTGGGGCAGTGTTTGTAGAGGAATAAGACGGTGTTATTTTCTGGGTCTGTAGATTGTGAAGGAGCAAAAATGGCCTTTAATAGAGTGATATGTACTTCTTGTCAGATGTGGGAGTTTAAAGAGAGTAAAAGGGTTACTGCGGATTATATCTGCCATAAATGCTGTTGGATGTGAATCTTATCAGATCAAGTGGATCAGTTGGAGAGACAAATAGAAGCGATGAGGAAGTTGCAACAGCAACAGTATGTGATGGTTGGCAGTTATAGGAAAGGGGGCAATGTCTCAGATACAGTCACATAGATGGGTTAACTCCAGGAAGGGTAAGAGAGGTAGGCAGCTAGAGCAGGAGTCTTTTATAGATATACCCATTTCAAACAGGAATGCTGTTTTGGAAAATGTAGGGGGTGATGGATTCTCAGGAGAACGTAGCACGAACAGCCAAGTTTCTGGTATTGAGACTTGCTGTAATGCAACGAGGGGTACGTCGGCTTCCAAGAGATCAATTGTGTCAGGGGATTCTGTAGTCCGGGGTACAGACAGATGTTTCTGTGGCCAGCAGAGAAAAAGCAGAATGGTGTGTTGTTTCCCTGGTGCCAGGATCAAGGATGTCTCAGAGAGGGTGCAGACTGTTCTCACGGGGAAGAAGGGCCAGCAAGAGGTCATTGTCCACATTGAACCCAATGACATAGGAAGGGAAAAGGTTGAGATTCTGAAGGGAGATTACAGAGAGTTAGGCAGAAATTTAAAAAGAAGGTCCTCAAGGGTAGTAATATCTGGATTACTCCCAGTGCTACGAGCTAGTGAGGGCAGGAATAGGAGGATAGAGCAGATGAATGCTTGGCTGAGGAGCTGGTGTATGGGAGAAGGATTCACATTTTGGATCATTGGAATCTCTTTTGGGGTAGAAGTGACCTATACAAGACGGACGGATTGCACCTAAATTAGAAGGGAACGAATAAAATGGCAGGGAAATTTGCTAGAACTGCTTGGGAGGATTTAAACTAGCAAGGTGGGGGGGTGGGACCCAGGGAGATAGTGAGGAAAGAGATCAATCTGAGACAGGTACAGCTGAGAACAGTAGTGAGTCAAACAGTCAGGGCAGGCAGGGACAAGGTAGGACTAATAAATTAAACTGCATTTATTTCAATGCAAGGGGCCTAACAGGGAAGGCAGATGAACTCAGGGCATGGTTAGGAACATGGGACTGGGATATCATAGCAATTACAGAAACATGGCTCAGGGATGGGCAGGACTGGCAGCTTAATATTCCAGGATATAAATGCTACAGGAAGGATAGAAAGGGAGGCAAGAGAGGAGGAGGAGTGGCATTTTTGATAAGGGATAGCATTACAGCTGTGCTGAGGGAGGATATACCCAGAAATACATCCAGGGAAGTTATTTGGGGGGAACTGAGAAATAAGAAGGGGATGATCACCTTACTGGGATTGTATTATAGACC
>NC_057725.1:63870142-63871307 GCF_004010195.1 Chiloscyllium plagiosum
TGGCAGTTTAATGTTCCAGGATACAAATGCTACAGGAAGGATAGAAAGGGAGGCAAGAGAGGAGGGGGAGTGGCATTTTTGATAAGGGATAGCATTACAGCTGTGCTGAGGGAGGATATTCCTGGAAATACATCCAGGGAAGTTATTTGGGTGGAACTGAGAAATAAGAAAGGGATGATCACCTTATTGGGATTGTATCATAGACCCCCCAATTGTCAGAGGAAATTGAGAAACAAACTTGTAAGGAGATCTCAGTTATCTGTAAGAATAATAGGGTGGTTATGGTTGGGGATTTAAACTTTCCAAACATCAACTGGAACTGCCATAGTGTTAAACGTTTAGATGGAGAGGAATTTCTTAAGTGTGTACAAGACAATTTTCTGATTCAGTATGTGGATGTACCTACTAGAGAAGGTGCAAAACTTGACCTACTCTTGGGAAATAAGGCAGGGCAGGTGACTGAGGTGTCAGTGGGTGAGCACTTTGGGGCCAGTGACCATAATTTTATTCGTTTTAAAATAGTGATAGAAAAGGATAGACCAGATCTAAAAGTTGAAGTTCTAAATTGGAGAAAGGCCAATTTTAACGGTATTAGGCAAGAACTTTCAAAAACTGATGGGAGGCAGATGTTCGCAGGTAAGGGACAGCTGGAAAATGGTAAGCCTTCAGAAATGAGATAACAAGAATCCAATGTATATTCCTGTCAGGGTGAAAAGGAATGCTGGATGACTAAAGAAATTGAGGGTTTGGTTAAGAAAAAGAAGGAAGCACATGTCAGATTTAGACAGGAGCGATCGAGTGAATCCTTAGAAGACCATAAAGGAAGTAGGAGTTTTCTTAAGAGGGAAGTCAGGAGGGCAAAACGGGGACATGAGATAGCTTTGGCAAATACAAATAAGGAGAATCCAAAGAGATTTTACAAATATATTAAGGACAAAAGGGGAACTAGGGAGAGAATAGGGCCCCTCAAAGATCCCTACCTTTTATCTTCTCCTGCTGAACACTCTCTGCTCATTCCTGAAGAAGGGCCTGTGCCCGAAACGTCGAATCTCCTGTTCCCTGGATGCTGCCTGACCTGCTGTGCTGTTCCAGCAATAAAGTTTCAACCCCTCAAAGATCAGCAAGGCAGCCTTTGTGTGGAGCCACAGAAAATGGGGGAGATACT
>NC_057725.1:63872440-63879092 GCF_004010195.1 Chiloscyllium plagiosum
CATTTGGATGGGTATATGAATAGGAAGGGTTTGGAGGGATATAGGCAGGGTGCTGGCAGGTGGGATTAGATTGGGTTGGGATATCTGATCGGCATGGACGGGTTGGACCGAAGGGTCTGTTTCCATGCTGTACATCTATATGACTCTATGTTCTGAAGGGAGGTGATTAATAATGTGGATGTACTGAAGGGAAGTGCATACCGTGGGTCCACCCAAGGAAAAGAATGATAGGGAGGGTGTACTGAGGGAGGGGATTGGTAGGGAGTGTGTACTGAGGGAGGGTTTGGTAGGGAGTGTGTACTGAGGGAGGGGATTGATAGGGAGTATGTACTGAGGGAGGAGATTGATAGGGTGTGTGTATTGAGAGAGGGGTTTGATAGGGAGTGTGTACTGAGGCAGGGATTGATGGGAGGGTATACTGAGGGAGGAGATTAATAGAGTTTGAGGTACTGAGGAAGAGGATTGATTGGGTGGGTGTATTGAGGAAAAAGCAATAATATGTAAATATTCAGTGATGGAGATAGGCCAGTTAATAGATGTTTTATTTATTCTTCTTTGGGTTGCAGCTGGCATTCATAAGTCTGGCATTTGTTTCGCATCTGATTGGCTCTCTCGACCATTTCAGAGAGCAGTTAAATGTCAGCTACATTGCCATGGCATGGATTACATGTCAGACAGACCAGCTGAAGGTGATAGATTACATGCCCCGGGGGCATTGAATAAACTACATAAGTTTTTATAACAATCAAAAATGATAACATGAATCCATTAGACTGACTTTAATCCCAGATTTATAGAATTTGAGCATCACAACTTCCATGGTAGGATTGAAATCCATGTCCAGGAGACATTAGCCAAATCTTTGGATTATTGGTTCAGTAACAACCGAACTATACCACTGCATCTCTGATAGTGCATGTGTACAGAGGGAAGATCAAGAAGTGTGGGTATACTCATGGGAGGATATCAAGAGAGTGAGGGCTTTTGCCCGAAACGTCGATTTCGCTGCTCCAGGGATGCTGCCTGAACTGCTGTGCTCTTCCAGCACCACTAATCCAAAATCAAGAGAGTGAGTCTATTGAAGGGCAGAGATGTGGGGAAATGGATGATGGGACTTTTACAGTATAGTTTACTGGGAGGGAAAAACAACAGTGGAGGTACACTGAAGGAAGCTGTTGGAATACAATTTCCTGGCACAAAGGTTTAAGATGTGCTGAGGTTTCTTTGCTGTTCGTAGAAAGTGAAGTGACTTTGGAGAAAAGCTGAGCAAAGCTTTTAGGGAGATAAGACCTGGGGTTTATGGCCCTTAATTATTGGAAATCCTGACTTTGAATAATGAAGGAAGATTCTGTAATGACAACCCTTTTTGGACTTAGTTTCAGTTTTCATAGATCTAGGTAGTCAGTTAGGAAGCAACACCAAGCATTGTGGGTCTCTCAGCCTTTCAGTACCAATGTTGGAAATCTGATAACATTTTCTAAGCATCTCTATTCTGCTGATCTAATATAATCATGAAAAGCTGACTCGTGGTCACTTCCAAATGATATATGTGAAGTTTAGTTTTAATCTGAGCTGAAGATCTTCCATCAATCTCCAGCTGTCAGAGTATAGAATTGGACATTGTGAAAGCAGGCCATTCAGCTCACTGAGTCCACACTGATCCTCCAAGGAGGATCCCACCCAGACCCACCCCCTTACCCATCCCTATAACCCTGCATTTCCAATTGCCATTCCACCTAACTTGCACTAACTTCGAACTGTGGGATAAAACTCACGCAGAAATGGGGAGAACGTGCAAACCCCACACAGATATCTGTCTGAATTGAACCCAAGTTTCCACCGCTGTGAAGTAACAGTGCTAACTACTGAGCCACCTTGACACCCAGTGAAACTTGACTTCATTGACAAGGAACTCTGACTCATGAGAAGTCATCAAAGTCCATCCATCATCTTCAGCCCTTTGGCCAAAAAAGCTGTTTGGTAATTTGATAATTTAAAAATTGATCTTTCTGCAGAGAATGATGTCTTTTGTGTTTGGGATTGGGTTATGTCTATTTGGGATTCAAGGGTTATAGTTCTAATGTACGACAATAATTTAAATGTTGACAATGCTTGCCCACTTGTTTTAAGAATAGGTCTTGTGTTATCATAAAATAATTATTTTGAGTTCTGTAAGGAAATCAGATGAAATCCTCTTCAAGTCTGAACAGTAGTGCTATAGAGGATTTGGAATTGGAAGGAACAGTTTAACCCAGGTTGAACTTTCATGAGAAAGGAAGATGTTTTAACTTAAAACCTCAAGAGAAAGATCAGAAGTCACACAACACCAGGTTATAGTCCAATAGGTTTATTGGAAATCACAAGCTTTTTGCATGCTGCCCCTTTGTCAGGTAATTTTATAGAGGTTTCTAAAATCATGAGGGGCATGGATAGAATAAAGAGACAAGCTCTTTTCCCTGGGGTGGGGGAGTCCAGAACTAGAGGGCATAGGTTTAGGGTGAGAGGGGAAAGATATAAAAGGGACCTAAGGGGCAACTTTTTCACACAAAGGGTGGTACGTGTGTGGATGAGCTGCCAGAGGAAGTGGTGGAGACTGGTACAACGACAACATTTAAAAGGCAACTGGATGGGTATACGAATAGGAAGGATTTAGAGGGATATGGGTCAAGTGCTGGCAAACAGGACTCGATTAGATTGGGATATCTGGTCGGCATGGATGAGTTGGACTAAAAGGTCTGTTTCTGTGCTGTACATCTCTCTGACTCTATGACTAGGTGAAGTGGACTTACAAAGAGGCAGCACTCAGAAAGCTTGTAATTTAAAATAAATCTGTTGGACGATAACCTGGTGCCATGTGACTTCTGACCTTGTCCATCCCAGTCCAATACCAGCACCTCCACACTTTGAGAGAGAGACTTAACAATGTGGGTGGGGGAGAGATAAGGAAAGAGAAAGAGAACTTCAGAGAGAAAGTCAGCAGAAAACATGAATTGGCTAAAGAGAAGTGTGGATGACAACGTCTTATGAAAGGTGGCCCAGTCATTAGAAATTCTAACACAGAGAACAAACATGATGTCCATAAAAACAATATGTTTTCATGGCCATAAGGCATGTAAAAGCAAATTATTGGGAGTGGAATACCTCTGTGGGCTTCAGAAAGACATTATTACTAAAGGAAATGGGAAAAACAGTGGAAATGGTGCATGTGAATGGTGTTCCCTCGGGACATGCCAGAATACAGAGGGTGGCACGGTGACTCAGCGATTAACATCGGTGACTCACAGTGCCAGGGACCCAGCTTTGATTCCAGTGTGGAGTTTGCACGTTCTCCCCGTGTCTGGGCAGGTTTCCACCGGGTGGCCTGGTTTCCTCCCGCTAGTCCAAAGATATGCAAGTTAGGTGAACTGGCCATGTTAAATTACCTACAATACTCATGGATGTGCAGGTTAGGTACATTGGCCATGGGAAATGCAGTGTTACAGGGTTAGAGTTGGGGGATAGGTTTGGGTGGAGGATTAGTGCGGACTTGTTGGGCCAAATGGCCTGTTTCCACACTGTGGGGATTCTATTAAAAAAAAGAATGGGGTCTGTAGGTTAAATTGTGGGAGTGAATTCTTCCTTCAATACTGTCACAGAGTGAGGTTACTGAGGTTCTGCCTCTAAAGGGGAGCTGTTCCTAACTCCCCCAACAACACTAATGAACATTTAGAGAGCTACTTAGTACTTAGAGAGTTCAGTCATTGATGGTGTCTGATTTGTGTTCCAGAGGGTTTAATGAAAGAGAATTATTAATAAGGCAGTATGCTAGGATTTATGAACCCAGTCCCTTATACAAAATTAATTTATGAAGTGACCTAGACAGAATTGTTAGCATACAGGAAAAACCATTGATAAGATCGTCTGAAGAAGGTAGGGTTAGTGGGAGATGTTCAATACAGTGGTGTTCACCATTGGAGTTGTCCAGTTGTATAAGTATACTGAGGGCGGAGTGGTTCCAGCTGGTCTTTCATAAAATATTTTTAAATTTCACTGTTGAGTTGTTGAAACACAGTCCAACTTTTCAAAACAGTGCTTTTGGATCAGGCCATTGCCCGAGTTTTCCCAAGCTGAATTACCCAGGAAAGAACGAATCCGGTATTTAACAGTGGTTCAGTCAGCAGGTTAAGGACCAGGCAGTGGGACATGAACAGGCATGTGGTGGCCCAGAGGTGGGGAACTAACTTCCCCTTCCTTCCTGAGATGGCAGCTGGGGAGCAGAACACACTGCACTGCTGTACATCATTTTATTGGAAACGTTTCACAAGGCAATCAAACAACATGAAAATTAAGAATAACTCCACTTTTTCACTTTTTGATACAAAGAGCAGGTCTCGGAGATTTGACCTCCCCATTCCTATAGCTACAAAGCACTGGGTTTACAGATTGAGATACACACTTCACGTTTGGAAAAGAACGCCTTGAGGATAAGAGATCATTCGGGATGGACATTACTCCAGAAGACAAATTATGATTTTTGACAGATGATGCTGTATTTTACCCAGAACCAGGAGATACACCGTCCACAATTAAACTCTCCAGGTCAGAATTTATTGGAAGTATATCAATATATCAGATAGCACCCCCACCCTCACCCCATGCCTCTATATTTCGCACCCCGTTCCCCCCACCCAACCCTATCCCTCTCCTCTCCCCACCAACTTCTTCCCTCCCCACCCCACATGTCTCCCACTCACCACAAGACAGGGGTTGTCAGAACTGGAATCTGATTGGCTGCTTCAGCTTATGGTGACCAAGCTGATGGGACTGTCTTACTCAGTCACCAAACAGTGCACACTGTGTATCATCCATCCTACTGCACTCACCCTATATCACCCTTCTTATATCACCAACCCTCTAACACTACCTTACAGCACCCACCAATATCACCATCTTACAGCACCGACCTTCTATCACCCTACAACACCCATCCTATATTACCCTATGTCACCCACCCTATAGTACCCACCCTCTATCACCCACCCTACATCTTACAGCATCCATCATATATCATCCATCCTACAGCATCCACCCTACAGCACCCATCCTATGTCACCCACCCTATAGTACCCACCCTCTATCACCCACCCTACATCTTACAGCATCCATCCTATATCACCCATCCTACAGCACCCATCCTACAGCACCCATTCTCACCCCCATCCAACAGTATCAGCCCTCAAACCCCCACTCCGTGGTCCCAAACATCACTCGCCACCAACCAGAACATTATTTGAAAAATAAATCATTCACATTATGAATTATTCACATTGCTTCTCACAGCAACAAAGAAAGTTGACAATGTCAGTCATTGATTCTGGAGGTAAGATCTATTGTTTCTTTCTTGTACATTGTATAGATAGCGTATGTATGTTCATTCATTTACAAATCCGCACTGCTCTCCACCTTCTTCCCCACTGTGTTGTTTCCACCTGGGTTTGTAGCCTCTGGTCAAATTCCCAGTCCAGTCTTCTGTCACAAGTCATACTTTCAGCTCAGAGTCTGATGGTAAGAATGATTGAAGTGTCCATTACATTGAGGTGCTCCACAAAGCGATGCAGTTTCTACAGTTGCCACTAGGTGACTGTCTGCCTCTGTCAATATTAAACAACGGTAAGAACCCGGGGAGAGAGCTCTTCTAAGCTCGTTGGTAGAGCCAGATTGCAAAGATCATCACAAATATCTGAAAAGAGAAAGATGAACACCACTGAAAGCAGATGATCTGATCACCATCATGTTTCTGTTTGTGAAACTGTGATGTAAAGTGTTTTGGATGGCTCAGGATCTGTGAAAGGAGCTGTAATAAGATTAATCTTTTTATTGTGTTAGGGTAGATGCTGGTAATGTCAATTGGTAATCTCATGCACTGGGGACACAGGTTCAGTTCCCATGAAAGCAGCTGCTGGAACTTAGATTCAATTAATTAATAAGATCTAGAAATTGCCAGTTTATATGAACATTTTATCGTTTCCCAAAAAGAAATGTGTTTCCTTAAGGGAAGGATATCTGTCATCCCTACGTTGTCTGATCTACATGTAACTCCAGTCCAACAGCAATCTGATTAACTCCTAACTGCCCTCTGAAATATTCCTGATGAAGGGCTGAGGCCCGAAATGTTGATTCTCCTGCTCCTCGGATGCTGCCTGACCTGCTGTGCTTTTTCAGCACCACACTCCCGACTCTAATCTCCAGCAACTGCAGTCCTCAGTTTCCCCTGCCTTCTGAAATAACCTAGCAAGTCACCACAAAACATTCAAGGAAACCCGGCATCAAACAGTGCACCAGGAAGGACAATGACTACCCCAGCCCCTTATCATGTGCTCCTTACTAACATCTTTTACTTAATTTGGTGCAGCTTGTGTCAAAATGGAGAGAGCTGTCCCACAGACATTTCAAGAAACAGTGTGATATTATTGCACAAGCATAACTGACAAACTATGCCCTCGGAAGGAGAAAGTGAGGTCTGCAGATGCTGGAGGTCAGAGCTGAAAATGTGTTGCTGGAAAAGCGCAGCAGGTCAGGCAGCATCCAGAACAGGAGAATCGACGTTTCGGGCATAAGCCCTTCTTCAGGAATGAGGAAAGTTTGTCCAGCAGGCTAAGATAAAAGGTAGGGA
>NC_057725.1:63879120-63883071 GCF_004010195.1 Chiloscyllium plagiosum
GAGGGTTTCTAGGCGGAAGATGAGGCGCTCTTCCTCCAGCCGTCGTTTTGTTGTGGTCTGGCGATGGAGGAGTCCAAAGACCTGCATATCCTTGGAGTGGGAGGGGGAATTGAAATGTTGAGCTACAGGGTGGTTGGGTTGGTTGGTCCGGGTGTCCCAGAGGTGTTCTCTGAAATGTTCCGCAAGTAGCCGGCCTGTCTCCCCAGTATAGGGGAGGCCACATCGGGTGCAGAGGATGCAGTAGATGATGTGTGTGGAGGTGCAGGTGAATCTGTGGCGGGTATGGAAGTTTCCTTTGGGGCCTTGGAGGGAGGTGAGGGGGGAGGTGTGGGCGCAAGTCTTGCACCTCCTGCGGTTGCAGGGGAAGGTGCCGGGAATGGAGGCTGCCCACCCCCTTGGCACCAGGGCAGGACGTAACCAGTAGAGATGGTGGGTCAGAGTGCCTTTCAGACTGGAAGGATTCATCTTGAGTGGTGCCAACCATCCACCACCTACATTATGCACACCCTTCTCCACCAACACAGTGACAGCAGTGTGTACCATCTACAAGATACACTGCAATAACTGAATTATCAATCATGCTGATTGTGGGCATGTGATGTTTCAGTATCTGAAGAGTTGTGAACGGCGCTGGATACGGTACAACTATAAGAACAAGAATCATGTGTTGAGGGGAGTCACACTTACTACAGAACTAAGGAAAATACAGGACTTCTGTTTGTAATGTAGGACTTGGCAAAACACACAGGAGAAGGGAAGCCTCAGGTCACTTCAAATCTAAGGAAGTCAGACTGGATAAAGTCACTATCATCAGGAAACCCTCTCCAATTCCTCGGTTTGGGAAGAAATTGTTTGCTCAAAAAGTGTGGTGCTGGAAAAGCACAGCCGGTCAGGCAGCATCAGAGGAGCAGGAGAGTCAACATTTCGAGCATAAGCTCTTCACTATGATCAAAACGTCGACTCACCTGCTCCTCGGATGCTGCCTGACTGGCTGTGCTGTGCCACACTTTTTGACTCTAATCTCCAGCATCTGCAGTCCCCACTTTCTCCCAATAACTTTTTCACATATTGTTTACAGGCAGCAAGGAGAAAGGAAAATACTGAGTGGTCAGTCATTTTTGATACAATCTCACACCTTTAGTCTCCGTATGTTTTGCGAATATTGTTGCGATGAAGTCAATTAAAGGATTACCTCAATTATTAAGATCCAAATGTTCAGTGCTCCAAGCCCGTAAAGATAATATTCCACCTGCTCTGAAATGAGATCGAAGCAGCCCTGCGTAAGACAGAAAATGTGATTTTTTTATGTCTGTGTCTGTAACTATTCCAAAAGAGGACTCATTTCATCTCTGGCTAAATTCTATTCTTTGAACATCTCACAGGTTGGAGAGAGAGAGAGAGTTGGATACTCCTCTTGGGACAGGTTCAGTGTGTGAAAAGGACTGGAGCTTATATGTTAGACTTGCACCACAAATCTACCAGAAGAAATCTTCACTAATCCTGCCTTTGTTAAAAAAAACCTGCCAGTTCCTTTAACCTGCTAGTCATGCATCCCGCCTTCCATAAAAGATTTAGGGTGAGAGGGGAAAGATATAAAAGAGCCCTAAGCTGCCACCTTTTCACGCAGAGGGTGGTACGTGTACGGAATGAGCTGTCATAGGAAGTGGTGGAGGCTGGTACAATTGCAACATTTAAAAGGCATTTGGATGGGTATATGAATAGGAAGGATTTGGAGGGATATGGGCCGGGTGCTGGCAGGTGGGACTAGATTGGGTTGGGATATCTGGTTGGCATGGACGGGTTGGACCGAAGGGTCTGTTTCCATGCTGTACGTCTCTATGACTCTATGTAGCCACCAATAAAGGCCGTTTAAACAATAAACTCACCAGTAATGCTGGGGTATCTCTGGAATAAAGAAACTTACAATTGTTTGCACTCAGTTATTGGCATTTCTTCGCTTGCAAGCAAAGTACATTAACTATTTTTAATCGGGCCATTTACTGTCTTCATTCTGACCTGCTCAAAGTAGTGGATGTTGAAAAGCCTATCGGAATATGCTATGATGTTGTGGCCATAACAGAGACGTGGGTTTCTCCGAGGCAGGGATGGTTGCTGGATGTTCCAGGGTTCAGAAAATTAAAAAGAATAGGAGGGGGGGAGAAAGAGGAGGGGGTGTAGCACTGCTAATCAGAGAGGGCATCACAGCTACAGACACTTCCATTGTCAAGGAAGATCTGCCTACCGAGTCAGTATGGGTGGAAATTAGGAACAGCAAGGGAGCAGTCACCTCATTAGGGGTTTACTACAGGCTCCCCAATAGCAGCAAGGAGATGGAAGAAAGCATAGGTCGGCAGATTTTGGAAAAGTGTGAATGTAGTAGGGTTGATGTAATGGGTGACTTTAACTTTCCCAATATTGATTGGAACCTCCTTCGAGCAGATGGTTTGGAAGGAACTGTTTTTGTAAGGTGTGTTCAGGAGGGTTTCCTAACTCAGTACGTTGACAGGCCGACGAGGGGAGAGGCCATTTTTAGATTAGATTAGATTACTTTACAGTGTGGAAACAGGCCCTTCGGCCCAACAAGTCCACACCGACCCGCCGAAGCGTAAACCACCCATACCCCTACATTTACCCCTTACCAAACACTACGGACAATTTAGCATGGCCAATTCACCTGACCTGCACATCTTTGGACTGTGGGAGGAAACCGGAGCACCCGGAGGAAACCCACGCAGACACGGGGAGAATGTGCAAACTCCACACAGTCAGTCGCCTGAGGCGGAATTGAACCCGGGTCTCTGGCGCTGTGAGGCAGCAGTGCTAACCACTGTGCCACCGTGCCGCCCAAAATTTTGGATTTGGTGCTTGGCAATGAGCCGGGGCAGGTTTCAGATCTTGCGGTGGGAGAGCATTTTGGTGATAGTGACCACAACTGCCTCACATTTTACATAGCTATGGAGAAGGAGAGAAGCAGGCACAATGGGAGGATATTTAATTGGGGAAAAGGAAACTATGATCCTATCAGACGTGAGTTGGGAAGCATGGACTGGGAGCAATTGTTCCATGGTGAAGGCACTATAGACATGTGGAGACTGTTTAAGGAACAGTTGTTGCAAGTGATGAGTAAATATGTCCCTCTGAGACAGGCAAGAAGTGGTAAGATATAGGAACCTTGGATGACGAGAGCGGTGGAGCTTCTCATCAAAAGGAAGAAGCTTATGTAAGGTGCAGGAAGCTAGGGTCTTGCTCAGCTCTAGAGGATTACAGACAGGCGAGGAAGGAGCTCAAAAATGGTCTGAGGAAAGCCAGGAGGGGGCACGAAAAAGGCTTGGCTGGAAGGATTAGGGAGAATCCAAAGACATTTTACATGTATGTGAGGAATAAGAGAATGATCAAAGAAAGAGTAGGGCCGAACAGGGATAGCATAGGGAACTTGTGTATAGAGTCTGAGGAGGTAGGGGAAGCCCTAAATGAGTTTTTTGCTTCTGTCTTTACCAATGAACAGGACCTTGTAGTGAATGAAACCATTGAGGAGCAGGTAAGCATGCTGGAACGCATAGAGATTGAGGAAGCTGATGTGCTGAAAATTTTGACAAACATTACGATTGACAAGTCACCAGGCCCGGACCAGATTTGTCCTCGGCTGCTTTGGGAAACGAGAAATGTGATTGCTTCGCCACTTACGAAGATCTTTGCATCCTCGCTCTCCACCGGAGTCGTACCTGAGGACTGGAGGGAGGCATATGTAATTCTTCCCTTCAAGAAAGGAAATAGGGAAATCCCCTGCAATTACAGACCAGTAAGTCTCACGTCTGTGGTCTGCAAGGTGTTAGAAAGGATTCTAAGGGATAGGATTTATGACTATCTGGAAGAGCATGGCTTGATTAAATGCAGTCAGCACGGCTTTGTGAGGGGCAGGTCATGCCTCACAAATCTTATTGAGTTCTTTGA
>NC_057725.1:63883801-63905467 GCF_004010195.1 Chiloscyllium plagiosum
AGGAAGGATTATCAGGACTGGAGGACATTATAGAGATCACTAATACAACATGGGCCAGGATTGATGCCTGGGTTACCCTGTGCTATCTCAGGGAGGACCAGTACATCAGAGGTGAGAGCAGGATCCTCACAAAAAGGATAGAGGTGTACAAGATAATGAGAGGCATAGATAGAGTTGATAGCCAGAGACTTTTTCCCAGGGCAGAAATTGTTAACACGAGGGGTCATAGTTTTAAGCTGTTTGACGGAAAGTATAGAGGGGATGTCAGAGGCGGGTTCTTTACGCAGAGAGTTGTGGGAGCAGCAGTTGTGGAAGCAAGGTCATTGGGGATATTTAAGAGACTGCTGGACATACATATGGTCGCAGAAATTTGAGGGTTCGTACATTAGGTTTACCTTACATGAGGATCAATGGTCGGCACAACATCTTGGGCTGAAGGGCCTGTTCTGTGCTGTACTGTTCTATGTTCTATGTTCTAATATCATTACTTTCTACTTTGGGCAAAGAGACTAGTTCAGAGACACTTAACATTCAGGCAATATTGAAGATATCTCTCCCACTCAGTGGATGGGATTTACAGGCCAAGTTGGATGTATTCAGGCCTTTTCTGCATTTCTGTAGCTCAGAGGGCTGTAATTCTTCCCAGAAACTATTGTGGCAAGCTTTTACAGCTGTTTGAACGTCTGAAGCTCAGTTTCACCAGGAAAGAAATGTTGCCTGCACCAATGTGGCCACCACTGCCTTTTGAATTGTTCCACGGAGACCATTCCAGGCAGCATCAATTAACTTGTGCTACCATCGCCAAGGCAACAGGCCACTGCTCCATCCAGATGCTGTCTTCAAGATGTTGCCACCATATGCTGCGTAACCAATGGACAGGGAGGAGCAAAGGGAATTAGTGAGCCCCAGTAGCCTGGCTGCTTTCTCAAAATTACAGCGCAATTAGCAATTCCTGTACCACGGTTGAAACCATGAGGCATCAGATTGTTTTAAATACCTGGAGAGTGATAGAGCCATCGAGTTCTACAGCCCAGAAAGAGGGCCTCCAGCCCATCGAGTCTGCACTGGGTAAAAACTAACTATTCTAACCTCATTTTCCAGCACTTGGCCCATAGCCTTGTCATTGCAAGTGCACGTCTAAATACTTCTTCAATGTTACGAGGATTTCTGCCTCTACCCCCTGACAGACAGGAAGTTCCACCTTCTCACCACACTCCGGGTGAAAACAGTTTCCTCACATCTTGTCAAAACCTTCATCCCCTTACCTTAAATCTATGCCGCCTGGTCGGTGATTCCCCCCATCATCAAGGGGTACAGTTCCTTCCTAACTTCCCCATCCATGTCCCTCTTCAATTTATACATCTCTCCCCCAGCTGAAACCCTCCAGCCCAGGCAACTGGTAAATCACCTTTGCATCCTCTCCAGTGTTGACGCATCCCTCCTAGAATGTGGATTCCAGAACCGTGTACTCTAGCTATAGCCTTACCAACATTTTATACTGTCCCAGCATCACCTCCCTGCTCTTCATCTCTAAGCCTCTGCTAATAAAGACAAGTATAAGTCTTCTTAGCCACTTTAGCCACCTGTCCTGATACCTAAAGAGACTGGTGGACATGCACACGAAGGACCCTCTGATCCTCAGTGTTTCCCATGTATTCCCTTGACTTCTTTATCCTGCCCAAGTGCATCATCCCACATTTATAACAGATACTGGACATGTCTAGTAAAGACCAAGTGGTGTAATTTTTAATATTGTCCCAAGATGGTATCGCTGTTCTGGAAGGATAATGATGTTGGGGAAGATGGAGGATGTGGCTGAAGCCAGTCAGCGTGAGGTGGAGTGAGAGGACATGGAAAAGGGCAGAATACTGCCAATGGAACTGTTAGCTCAGTGATTGACAAAGGACAAAGATTGACTCATCAAAATTCACATCGTACCTCACTCTACTCCCATCTTCCTTTCACAGAGTCTCAATAACCTGAAACAATTTAGCCGAGTTCCTCAATGTTTAAAGTTTCCATTTCCCTTCCCGCTGTCAAATGATGATAGCGCTCCCAGAAGTGATCGGCCGTTGTCGGCTTAACCGACACTTTCACCGGGAAATTGCACAGGAGCCCAGTCTCAATTTCCACAGCTCCTCCTCAGAAGTTGATCCTGGAATCTTTATGTCACAGAAGCCTCCTGCGGGCCTCTCTGATTCTGGAACGTTCTGCACTGAATGGAATGTCTCCTGAGTCGCTAACTCCTTTCAGTGCTCATCAGCTCCACCAGCTCCACAGGACTGAGATGGTGCTAGGATGTTCTCTCCAAGAGGTCTGGAGTGTGTGAATTCTCTGCTGAAGGTAGCTATTTCATCCCTCCATCACTTTCACATCTTATGTTGTGGAAGAGCAGACTTCTCTTCTTCCCCTGTTCCCATGTCCTCATGTCATTAATGTTATTGTCATACTTGGGCTCACTGAGTAACCCCTCAAAAGCTGGTATCAGTGCATCCATTGTGGCCGGAATTCCTGGGAGCGGCAGAGCTTCTAGTTGTGTCCCTGCCCTTTGACCTGAATGTGGAGACTCTTCATGCCCATCCCCACCCATCCCCCATGTATCTCCTTCACAGAGGGACAGAGAAGACATTGTGTTTGAATTAGCCTACTCAATTCCCACATAGTCAGTAACAAATCAGAGATGTACTCCACAAATGTACTCTATTCACTTTCTCCTCAGAGCCCCGAGTGTGGAGCTCCCATTCTATCTCACAAGCTGTCAGTTAACATTTACCTCCCCTTCCCACAAACCTGCCACCCACCCGCATACAGTTCACTTGGCCCTTTTCTTCTTCAATGAAAGGATTTAGGAATATTTAAGTTGTGATTTTGAAACAACAGAGGTTTCCTGCAACTTTTAAGAAAATGCCGCAGGCTGGAGCTATTGACACAGAGGGTTTCTTTCTTAATGAGTCAGCCGTGCATCAGAGACAGACAGGCTGGACTGAACAATATCATTGCCTATTTCCAACTGAGACAATGTGAATCAATCAACTCATCCCGGACCCATTAACCCAAAGTGTCTGCTGTACATTTCTGAGCAGAAGGCAGTTTCTTCAAACCACATCCTAAGGAAGAAGGAGAGGTGTCTGCTGTTATTGATTGGACCAACTGGAGAGTCACTGATGGGGGAGAAAGTTACAAAGCTGCCCATCCAGTTTCTGGGAAGACAGAGAGAAAAGAATAAAGGGATTTCTGTGCAGCCACATCGTTAACCCGACCCAGAGAGACCAAACCCTCTCCACTTAAGTCCTGAGCTGCTCGCAAACAGGCAGCTCCTCAGCAAGTACTAAACGACTCGCCAATAGAGAGCGTGATATATTTTTAGAATTGTTGTGTCCTTGAAACTTGTCCCACAGTTATAACTGAATGACAGTAAGATTTGCTTCTTACTTTCTACGTACACATGCGGTGTATGAAATAAAGCACCAGACCAATATGCACCTGATCTTAAAAACTGAAAGAGCTGCAGATGTTGTAAATCTGAACCAAAAACAGAAATTGCTGGAAAAGTTCAGCAGGTGTGGCAGCATCTGTGGAGAGAAATCAGAGTTAACGTTTCGGATCAAGTGAACTGAGCTTTTCCAGCAATTTCTGGTTATGTACCTGATTTTGTTTCACGAAATATTTCAGTCCAATTGGAAATGAAAGATATTTTGAAATACATGGATCACAAGTGGGTTCCAACAAGTATGCAGCCTTCATTTTGTTAGATATTTGCACTGTGGCACTTTTCCTGGATATCACTGCACATGAGAGAATACCTTCTAAGCTCTATCATGTCCTCATCTGAGTTGGTCTGGATGTGAAACAACTTTCCTGTACCTTATTGTTGATGAAGGCAACAGTTCCAGCGAAACATTCCTGCGTATTGATGATTGCTCTGTCGGCTGTGAGTTTGTCCCTCTTGCAACAAGCTTCTGGCACCTCATGGAAAGGGTTCAGAATGACAAACTCTAAGGTGTGCAAGAAATCCTTTGGACCATTTACGCCACAGCACTCAAACTAAATGACAAAGGAACAAGTTATTGCTTGTTATTGGTTATTGCTTGAAGTAGATCACTTGCTGGAGGCGTTTAGCTCGAATGTTTCTCTGAAGCTTTTTTTTGGCTCAGCTTCCAACTGATGACTGCTTTTATCCCATTTCCAATATTGTAATATAAACTTCAATGAATTGAAATGTCCGGATTATTCTTTCCAAATTGCAGTGTCTGGGAGAGAGCATTTCAATTACAGGATCCTCCACAGCCTCCTTTCAGGAGTAGGATTAGAAATATTTTTCTTACCTAAAAATATTTGTTTTACGGCTAAGGAAATATAAATCAGCCAGCCTCCCATGTAAAGTGAGACTGAAATCAGTCTGATCTGTCCCTTGGCCTGTTTGCTGTGTGACAATTTGGCTCAGTAAGACTCTCCTGTCTAAGTCAGTGGGTTACTTGCTTTAAGCCCTGTGAGTTTGAATTTCAATGTAGGTTTACAGAAGAATTACACTGTCGTGGGTTAAAACAAGGCCCAGTCTGCTTGTTCTATGTACGGGTAAAAACATTTAAAAAGGAGCCACCCACTGTTTATGAGAAGAGTTTTAGCAGGATGTTGCCTAGATTAGAGAGCATGAGTTATAAGGAGAGTCTAGAAAAACTCAGGATATTTTCTCTGGAGCAGCAGAGGCTGAGGGGAGACTTGATAGAAATTTATAAAATAATGAGACACAGAGGTAGAGTTGACAATCAGAATCTTTGTCCCGGAGTTGAAATGTCTAATACTAGGGGGCATGCATTTAAGGTGAGAGGGGGAAGTTCAAAGGAGACGTGAGGGGCAAGTTCTTTTTTGCACATGTTGGTAGAAGTCTGGAACAGACTGTGGAGGTAGTAGCAGTGGAGCAGATACGATAGGGGCATTTAAGGGGTTTTTCAATAATTACATGATTTCACAAGGAATGGTAGGATGTGGACCAAGGGCAGGCAGAAGGGATTAGTTTAATTTGGCATCACATTTGCACAACATCGTGGGCCGAAGGGCCTATTCCTGTGCTGTACTGTTCTGTGTTCTATGTTCTAATTACAAGTATTTCCACACAATTTGCTGTTAACTGGAACCATGTTGTTGCATTGAAGGAAGGGAGTTGATCGATTATGTCGAAGCAAATTCTCTGAAAGTGTTGTACACTAAGTTTCAGTTAACTGTGCTTTCCTGGTAGGCCTGTGAATGTTTGCATGTTAAAAACGACACATGTTCCTACCTATGTTTGTGTCACCTGCAAATCTAGCTATCATACCTTCACTCCCTTCATCTAAGTCATTGGTATGAATTTTAAATACTTGAGTCCAAGCACAGACCCCTGTGGGACTCAACTGGCCATATCCTGCCAATTTAAGACGTAGTATGGCATACTCTTGTTTCTTTAACCATCCCGCCAGCCTTCTTTCTGTGTTAAAATGTCAATTTACAATGAGCAAAATTCTTTGATATGGCATTTTATTAAATGCTTTATGGAAATCCAAATACAATACAACTACATACAATACAGTACGTAGAATTTATAGTAAACTGATAATAAATGTTTACAATAAATTCTGTGATCCTATGATCCTGCCCCATTGGCTACCTGATGAAGGAGCAGTGCCCTGAAAGCTGGTGCTTCTAATTAAACCTGTTGGACTATAACCTGATGTTGTGTGACTTTTAACTTGGTCCACCCCAGTCCAACACCGGCTCCTCCACATCATGGATAACATCTCTGAACAGCCAGATTATGAAATATTTAAAGGGTTAGTTTTAGAGCAAACTTGTGGGCTATGATAATGTCATTAAAGAGTTTATAGCTTGTCAGTTAGATAAACTCAAGATAACCAGGAAAGATCAGCATGATCTGCCTGCATTGCTCGCAAGACCAAAGCTTTTCACTGTGCCTCGGTACACGTGGCAATCAATTCAATAAATAATTAAATAAATGTTTTCATGAAAAGAATATAAAGTCTAACCAATTTATTGTGGCTATTTGATGGAGGAATATGGGTTGGGGCTATAGGAGAGCCTGTAGTCATATTGTATTTGGATTTCCTTAAAGTATTTATTAAGATGCCATATCAAAGGATATTGCGGTGGCTCGTTGGTCTAGGGGTATGATTCTCGTTTAGGGACCTGTGTGTATTAACATGCGAGAGGTCTCTGGTTCAAATCCTAGACCAGCCCCCATTTCTTGGGGGTAGCACGGTGGCTCAATGGTTAGCACTGCTGCCCCACAGCGCCAGGGACCTAGGTTCGATTCCAGCCTCGAGTGACTGTCTGTGTGGAGTTTTCACATTCCCCATGTCTGCGTGGGTTTCCTCCCACAGTCCAAATGTGCAGGTCAGATGAATTGGCCATGCCAAATTGCTCATCATGTTAGGTGCATTAGTCAGAGGGAAATGAGTCGATGGGGACTTGTCGGGCCGAAGGGCCTGTTTCCACAATGTAGGGAATCTAATCCAATCTGCTCATTGTGTAGGGGGCAGCACTTTAAAACAGAAAGATGACTGGTTGGGCGGTTAGCAAAATGCCAAAATATGTCTTTGATTTGCAGGATATGTCAAGTTGAGTCCCACAAGAGTCTGTGCTTGGGCTCAAATATTTGAAATCCATATCAATGACTTAGATGGAGGGAGTGAAGGTATGATAGCTAGATTTGCAGATTACACAAACATAGGTGGGTACATGTTGTGAACAAGACATATGGAGTTTGCAAACAGAATATATACAGGTTGACAGAGTGGGCAACAATCTGAAAGATAATGTGGGAAAATGTGGAGTTGAGAGAGATAGAGTGAAAAAGCAAAAGTATCACTTAAACAGGGATAGACTGTAATTTGAAGGTGGAATAGCTGAATGACCAGGCTGTCTTATGAAGATAGGTTGGACAAGCTAGAATTGTTTCCATTGGGGTTTAGAAGAGTAAAGGGTGACTTCATTGAAGTAAATAAGATGGTCATGGCAAAGTGACTGAAAGAAAAGAGGTATCTTCTTCTGTGCCAGTCCAGAATTAGGGGACCTCTTAAAATCAGGGGTCATCCAGTTACGACAGAGATATGGAGAATTCCTTTTCCTCCCTGAGGATTTGGAACTCTTTTCTTTCTGAGTCAAACTCTCACACGGCAAACAGGCCAAGGGACAGATCCAAATGATTTCAATCTCATTTTACATGGGAGGCTTGCTGACTTGAATTTCTTTGGTGGAAATAGGATCATTCATTGTTTGCAAGCTCATGATGGATTGAGTCTTGTTAGACAGGGAATCGAGGATCATCAGGAGGCAAATGTGGAAATCAAAACACATCAGCCTTAATTGTATTGAAAGATGGAGCGGGCTGGAGGGATTTGCATTGATTCCAGATGTTCAGGCTTGAGGGATCTGCATTGATTCCAGATGTTCAGACAAATGCAAGGCCCATAATGACCAAAACCTGAAGTCCTACCTTTGGGTTTGGACATCAAGCTTGGAGTAAGGTGTGAATTCACTCTAAGGGAATCTTTCATTCATATTAGTGCATGTCCTTAACTGGGATAAATGGAATGATGCAAAGAGGTTTGGGGAAAAGATCATCTGGCCAACTTGTAGAGCTAGGACTTGGAAAAAGAATGCAAAACAAAAAACAAATTAAACCTTTTGAAAAATATCTCTAATCTGACATTCAATTCCCTCCTGTACATAGACAATGTTTAAATTCAAAAAGAGATATACTCACTGCATTGGTGAGGAGAGATTCAGTGAGGTGAACTTACTGAAATCATGATGGAATTTGAAGTGGCTGTGTAAGTGCTGGTCTGATTGTCTCCAGTGTAATAGTTTATCAGATCATCTTCAAAATACTCCTTTGTCAACTGGAAAACAAAGCAGCTGCAGCAATGGAGATGATAACAGCAAATTCACTTTCTCAATTTGCTATCAATGCAGCACACAGCGTTTAATCCTGATAAATACAGTACATGTTGATAGGTTCAAACTGCGAATAACATTGAAAGGATTGGAGAAAGGAAAAGAAGTGACCGACATGTCTGTGCGCTCAGACCACTGAAAGTTCATGACTAATGTGCAGAAGGCTGAAGTTAGCAGGAATCTGGCTTCCATGAATGTAATCATTCAGCAGAGATTAACAGACCACATTTGGAAACTGTACAGGTAAGTGGGTCAGGTCACATCTGCCCAGTATTAGATCCTTACGCCCTGGATGATATATTGGTCTTGAAAAAAGGCCTAAAGGAGAGCACAATTTCCAGCTGAAAATCCTGGGCTGGGGGAGCCGATACCCTCGCTAGAATGCTGGGCTGGGGGAGCCGATACCCACGCTGGAATACTGGGCGGGGGGAGCCGATACCCTCGCTAGAACCCTGGGCTAGGGGAGCCGATACCCTCGCTGGAAACCTGGGCTAGGGGAGCCGATACCCTCGCTGGAATACTGGGCGGTGGGAGCCGATACCCTCGCTAGAACCCTGGGCTAGGGGAGCCGATACCCTCGCTGGAATACTGGGCTGGGGGAGCCGATACCCTCGCTGGAATACTGAGCCGGGGGAGCCGATACCCTCACTGGAACCGAGGGCTAGGGAAGCCGTTAACCTCGCTGGAACCCTGGGCTAGGGGAGCCGATACCCTCGCTAGAATACTGGGCTAGGGGAGCCAATACCCTCGCTGGAATACTGGGCTGGGTGAGCCAATACCCTCGCTGGAATACTGGGCTGGGGGAACCAATACCCTCGCTGGAATACTGGGCTGGGTGAGCCAATACCCTCGCTGGAATACTGGGCTGGGGGAGCCAATACCCTCGCTGGAATACTGGACTGGGGGAGCCGATACCCTCGCTGGAATACTGGACTGGGGGAGTCGATACCCTCGCTGGAATACTGGGCCGGCGGAGCCAATACCCTCGCTGGAATACTGGGCTAGGGGAGCCAATACCCTCGCTGGAATCCTGGGCCGGCGGAGCCAATACCCTCGCTGGAATACTGGGCTGGGGGAAGACGATACCCTCGCTGGAATCCTGGGCCGGCGGAGCCAATACCCTCGCTGGAATACTGGGCTAGGGGAGCCAATACCCTCGCTGGAATCCTGGGCCGGCGGAGCCAATACCCTCGCTGGAATACTGGGCTGGGGGAAGACGATACCCTCGCTAGAATACTGGGCCAGGGGAGCCGATAACCTCGATGGAACCCTGGGCTAGGTGAGCCGATACCCTCGCTAGAATACTGGGCTGGGTGAGCCAATACCCTCGCTGGAATACTGGGCTGGGGGAGCCAATACCCTCGCTGGAATACTGGGCTGGGGGAGCCGATACCCTCGCTGGAATACTGGGCCGGGAGAGCCAATACCCTCGCTGGAATACTGGGCTGAGGGAGCGAATACCCTCGCTAGAATACTGGGCTGGGGGAGCCGATACCCTCGCTGGAATACTGGGCTGGGAGAGCCGATACCCTCACTGGAACCCTGGACTGGGGGAGCCGATACCCTCACTGAAACCCTGGTCTGGGGGAGCCGATACCCTCGCTGGAACCCTGGGCTGGGGGAGCCAATACCCTCGCTGGAACCCTGGGCTGGGGGGAGCCAATACCCTCGCTGGAATACTGGGCTGTGGGAGCCAATACCCTCGCTGGAATACTGGGCTTGGGGAGCCAATACCCTCACTGGAACCCTGGGCTGGGGGAGCCGATACCCTCGCTGAAACCCTGGTCTGGGGGAGCCAATACCCTCGCTGGAATACTGGGCTGGGGGAGCCAATACCCTCGCTGGAATACTGGACTTGAGCCTGACAATGCGGAAGGAAAAGCCGCAGGGAGTTACATACTGATGCTGATATAAACCGACACTAAAGCCGCTGAAAGGAGTCGCCGGCCACAGATGACACCGAAAGTGGTGGTATATTGGACAGTAAATTCGATTAGCTAAGGTTACAACAGGATCTTGATCAACTGGGTCAATGGGCTGAGGAGTGGCAGGTGGAGTTTAATTTGGATAAATACGAGGTGCTGTAGTTTGGCAAAACTAACAAGGGCAGGACTTATGCAATTCAGGAGAGGGCCCTGGGTACTGTTGTCGAACAGAGAGACCTTAGGGTTCAGGTGCATAGTTCTCTGGATCTCCATGTGGAATCACCAGGCATTAACATTGAAGACAGTCTCAAGGTTAATCTGTTACAGTTTGGCCAGAGCCTGTTGTAATTGGCAACAGCTGGAAGATGAGCAACTGCAAGAGTTGGTGAAGATTATTGTTTAGAACTGTGGCCAGATGCCCTGGGGCCTGAATGAATAGGCCCACATCCAGAATGGGCAACTTTTCATTGTATTGTCACTGGATTATAGCATGTAACCTGAGGGCATAAAAATCCCATACTCCATCTTATTGGAGATCATTTGAAGCATGACACATGGCTAGAAATATCCTGCCCTGTGTAATCTAATCACACGGTGGCACGGTGGCACAGTGGTTAGTGCTGCTGCCTCACAGCGCCTGAGACCCGGGTTCAATTCCCGCCTCAGGTGACTGACTGTGTGGAGTTTGCACGTTCTCCCCGTGTCTGCGTGGGTTTCCTCCGGGTGCTCCGGTTTCCTCCCACAGTCCAAAGATGTGCAGGTCAGGTGAATTGGCCGTGCTAAATTGCCCGTAGTGTTAGGTGAAGGGGTAAATGTAGGGGTGGGTTGTGCTTCGGCGGGTCGGTGTGGACTTGTTGGGCCGAAGGGCCTGTTTCCACACTGTAATGTAATCTAATGTAATCTAATCTAATCTAATGACATAAATCGAGCCACGGCACTTATGTAGGCAATTTGAAGGCAATTTCTGCACTTAGTATTTAGGTATAATAAATGCCTGTTGGATTGTTAAAAGCACAATATACACATTCAGCTCCTTGTGTTCTGAGGGTTAACATTTGTCACATCAGACAGATAACCTGCTGGAGGTAAAGCTGCACCATCAATGTTCAGGGCTGGCAGGGAAAGTAGGTTTTCAGTCTATCTCAGTCGGAACAGAAAGTAAACTGACATTGATGAGTTCAGTCTGAACCATTTGCTAGCCATCCAGCCAACTGAGATACCCAGCCCCACTGTAATGTCATGAAACAAAATTTGACACATTGCCACATTGGAATATATTCGACCAAAAGCTTGAACAAAGATGTGTGTTTTAAGGTGTGTGTCTTTAGGAGGAAAAGCAGAGAGATGGAGATGATTCAGGAAGGAATTCCACGGCTTAGGGGCTAGTCAGCTGTAGGTCCATTGTTAGATGAAAAGCTGAGAACCAGGGATTGGCGCGGTGGCTCAGTGGTTAGCACTGCTGCCTTACAGCACCATGGCCTGGGTTCAATTCCAGCCTTGGACAACTGTGTGTATGGAGTTTGTACATTCTCCCTGTGTCTGCATGGGTTTCCACTGGGTGCTCTGGACTTTTCCCACAGTCTAAAGATGTGCAGGTTAAGTGGATTGGCCATGCTAAATTGTCCCATGGTACACAAGCTAATGAGAAGTGCAGGGATGGAGTTGACCTGGGTGGGATGCTCCTCAGAGGTTGAAGCAGATTTGATGACTTGAATGGCCTGTTTCCACACTAGGGATTGCATTATTCTCGGGAGAATAGACTCATGAAAAGAGGATATTTAGCACTAACCTCTGGAATTCTGTATCCCAGAGTGTAGCTTATATTGAAGGCTGAGATCAGTAGAGTTTTTGATTTGATGTCGTAAGTCAGTCATATTTAATGGTGATATTTAATGGTGAGCCAGTATTGAGAGGCTCCACTTGCTCAGATTTCCCGGATTGTACATGAGGTTGTTGTGTTTGTTCTGAAGAGCACTTACTTGATATTTGAAGAGTAAAGCACTAATGGCAGCACCCAGCTCAGCCATGAAGACCACCAAGATTAGCATGAAGAACTGAAAGAAGACAGACCATCCTCATTTCAGGTAAAGGTGGCAAACAACAGAAATACATTCTATATCCACATCTCTGTCTCAGCTCTCTCACCCTCCCTCTTTCACCGGACTGAAAATAATCCACAGAACTCAAGGTAGATTACAGGCTGCACTGGGCACTCGATATTGGTTGTAACTGAATGGAACTAATCGAACATACACCCAATCTACTCGTAAAACAAATGCTGAAAGGCTCACCAGATCACAATCAGACTCATTAACAGATCTTCCTTAAAGAGGACACTGGAAATCTCAGGGATTGGAGCAGGGGACAGTTCCAGTGAAGAATTAGCCAAATAGCTTTGTTGGGTTTTGTCAGTGGTCAGATGGTTCTTAAGTTACACTCTTGGCCTGGCTGATCATTGATCTGATCTTTGGCAGTGTGTTTGAGGGAAGACATCCCCCGGGGACTACTTACTGCCAGCTTTTAAATCATCGGCTTTGCTCAGTGACCTGGTGAGCAGGGAACTGGCCTGAATGGAACTGGTAAATGGGCCCTTCTCTGGCATCAATGGCAACTGAGGCCACTTACCCGACAATTACTGCCTCTTGACACCCTGACATGCCCTTGAGCATTATCGTTCTGAAGGATGGGGTGCACTGGTTACGGGAGTAACGCCTTGAGTCTTAGTTGGTGTCTTTTCTTCCCTGAGTGGGATTTTATAAACCCAATTGATCTCCATCAGCGGGAGATCAACCCAACCCCAAATGTCCAATGATCCCACTGAGACTGTGGGATCTGTAATTCACAGTAAGGGTGGTCATCACTGCAGCATTCTGACACTTAGACCAACCAACGTCATGCTTAACACCAACTTAAAGGCGATTTGTTTATAAAGTGCACAAAATCACGAACTGAAGAAAACGAGGCAGACTTACAAGCATTAACAGACCCCTGCTCTCCCGGTAGGCCGCGACACTTCCCAGAATTCCAAGAATGAGGAGCACAACAGATAAAACAATGACGTAAACAGTTCCAGCAAAGAACACCGTATTGATTGACACAATGTGTCTGATCGCAGAGGGATAAAGTAACAGCAATAGCACAGCTGCCAGGAGGAGAAGTCCACTTAGCTGTAATGCAAAGACACAGTCATCAGGCTCACCCCATAATACAATAAAACAAACATCATCCGACATTAGGTTTTGGGAATGGAGCTGGCCAGGTGGAAGGGCTATCGGCTGGGGAGCACCGTGACAAAAGTGATCCGAATTCAGTTAGATTTGTGGCAGCTATTTGGAAAAAAAAGCAAAGACAAACCAGGAATAAAAGTTCCCAAGTTGTGATAAGCTAATTACACGGAGCTGAGATTTGATTGAGCTTAAATGAACTGAAAACAGCCGCTTAAAGGTAAGTCCTTGTCAATTTACAGGGAGACAGACAAAAAGATTATCTTGAGGGTTCAGAGCATATCTGTTTCCTTAATAATAAAGAGTAGAACTAACCAATCCAGAGGCCGCTGGATGGCAAGGAAGCCTAAGGAAAGAAGAGAAAAAAAGAGAAGTTTCTGATAAATACTAAGGACCCAAATGCTGCTGAAACCCTAAAGCTGTAATAGCTGAAATAAAAAAAGCAAATTTGGGTTGCAAAGAGAAGGAATGAAAACATATTGGCAAGTAAAATCAAGGCAAATTCAACCATCTTTAATCAATGCTTAAAGAACAACTGTATGAGGAGAGAAAATGCTGATCTATCAGGGAATTTAAAGGTAATCTCTACATGAACTCTTGGTATGATTCAATGAAGACATTACATTTGTTTTCACAAAAGAGTTGGAGAGTACAGAGATGACAATCAGCAAAATATTGGCTGAAAGTAACATACTAGAGGGGAAATGTTAAGGAGTTTAACACTTTTGTAAGTGAATAGGTTCCCAGGTACAGTTAAAATGAATCCTAGACTGTGAAGGAAGGAAATAACTGACGCACTTTCTAATCCCCTGTGACTACACACATGGTGCAAAAAGACTACAAGACAATTCACATTGCGTTATTATTTTAAAAAGGGAGGAAGGGATAGACCAAAGTCATCACAGTCCATCTCAGTGATGGGAAAATTGTGGAAAAAAATTCTGAAATAATTTTTTTGGAAACTATTCTAAGGGATAGAGTATATCTTCATTTAGAAAGTCACAGATTAGTAGCTTGTTGAGGGAATGTCCTGTCTGAATAACATAATTGAATATTTGGAGGCAGTAACAGGGTGGTTCAATGAGCAAAGTACATGTGAAATATTCATTATGGACTTTACCAAGGCTTTTGACAAGGTTCTACAGGGCAAATGGGCCATGTAAGTAAAAGACTATGGGATCCAAGGCAAAGTATGGTGGCCCAGTGGTTAGCGCTGCTGCCTCACAGCGCCAGGGACCCAAGTTCGATTCCAGCCTCGGGCAACTTTTGTGTGGAGTTTGCACATTCTCCCCGTGTCTGCGTGAGTTTCCTCTGGGTGCTCCGGTTTCCTCCCACGGTCCAAAGATGTGGAGTCCAGGTGAATTGGCCATGCTGAGTGTTAGGTGCATGAGTAAGAGGGAAATGTGTCTGGGTGGGTTAACTCTTCAGAGGATTGGTGTGTTCATGTGGGGGCTGAAGGGCCTGTTTCCATGCTGTAGGGATTCTAACCTAATCTAAAAAGTAGTAAACTGGATTCAAAGTTGGCTCAGCCACCAGAATACAGGGTAAAGTTCTGTGGGCTGGAAGACTGCTTTTGGTGGGGTTCTAGAGGCTCAGTATTAGGTCCCTTGCCATTTGTAATATGGTTCAGTGAATTAGACCTGAATGTGATGGGTACAATTCAGGAGTTGTAGATGAAAATGCACTTGATTTTGAAGAAGAGAGCAATCGACTGTAAGAAGATATTCATTGAGTCAATGGGCTGAGGAGTGGTAGATGGAGTTTAATTTGGATATTGCGTTTTGGTGAAACAAGATGGACAGGATTTGTACAATGAAAAGTAGGGCCTTGGGTAGTGTTGTAGGACAGATAGACCGAGGAATTCAGGGACATATTCTTTGAGATTTGTGTCGCAGGGTGATTAAGAAGGTGTTTAGCATGCTTGCCTTCATTGCTCAGACCTTGGAGTATCGGAGTTGGGACATTACGCTAAGACCATACAGAACGTTAAACCGGAGCGAATTCAGAAAAGGTTTACCTGGGTGTTGCTGGGAATGGAGGCTTTGAGTTAAAAGGAGAATCATAGAGATGTACAGCACGGAAACAGACCCTTCGATCCAACTCGTCCGTGCTGACCAGATATCCCAACCCAATCTAGTCCCATTTCCCAGCACTTGGCCCATGTCCTTACAAACCCTTCCTATTAATACACACACCCTGATGCCTTTTAAATACTGGGACTTTTTGCACTGGAGCACAGGTGTTTGAGGGGTGATCTTACAGGAGTTTATAAAATTATGAGGGGCATAGATATGGTGAATGGCAGGTATCTTTTCCCAAGGGTGGGGCCTTTTTTTTAAATTGAGAGGAGAACAACTTCAAAAGGACATGAGGGACAACGTTTTTATACAGAGAGTGGTTTGTGTGTGGAATGAACTTCCAGAGGAAGCGATGGATGAGGGTACAGTTACAACATTTAAAAGACGTTTAGATAAATACACGAATAAGAAATGTTTGAGGGGGGGGGATATGGACCAAATGCAGGTAGGTGGGACTAGTTTGTTTTGGGATTATGGTTGACACAGGCTGGTTGTGCCGAAGAGTCCGTTTCCGTCCTGCATAGTCCATGGGTATATCAGTGCACTGGTTCGGTTCCAAGACAGAAGCAAATGGAATTCAGGCTGGAAAAGTGTGAAGTAATGGTTTTGGACAAGGCCGGCAAAGCAAGGAATACTAAATAAATGGACAAATTGTGAAACACTGAGGCGTGTGAAGAAACAGGTAGATCGTGTCCCCAGATTTCAGGAAACTTGATCGACCGGCAGATGAGATGGTTATAGAATGTTATCTTCAGTAATTGAGACACTGGCTAGGTTGGGTTTTGTAACTTTGGGGTTTGCTTGAATTGATGTCAAAGGCCAGAATCTGGAGGGCTCAGCCCTGAGTCCATCGATCTATCAGGGGGTAGTGTGCAGGGATTGGGTGGAACTTGACATATCCACACTTTATAGGGACTGAACGGCACCGTGGGCGGCACGGTGGCACAGTGGTTAGCACTGCTGCCTCACAGCGCCAGAGACCCAGGTTCAATTCCCGACTCAGGCGACTGACTGTGTGGAGTTTGCACGTTCTCCCCGTGTCTGCGTGGGTTTCCTCCGGGTGCTCTGGTTTCCTCCCACAGTCCAAAGATGTGCAGGTTAGGTGAATTGCCCATGCTAAATTGCCCTTAGTGTTAGGTAATAAGGGGTAAATCTAGGGGTATGGGTGGGTTGCGCTTCGGCGGGTCGGTGTGGACTTGTTGGGCCGAAGGGCCTGTTTCCACACTGTAAGTAATCTAATCTAATCTAAAACTGAATATGATCAAAGTGCAGGTATTTTTAGGCTCATCCAACCTCCGTGTAGGATGTCCAAAATTGGCTTGAGATTATCTAAATAATGCTGGAGATTTTTCGGAGAGGGAGATGACCCTTTTGGAGAGGGCTAGAAATTGATAAAGAGGTCATAAAAGGTGATGCAATTCGGCCCAGCAAGTCCATACTGACCCCGCCCCCCTCCCCCTCCCCAAAGAGTAACCTTCCCAAACTTATTACTCTACATTTCCCCTGACTAATGCACCTAATCTACACATCCCTTAATACCAAGGGCAATTTAGCGTGGCCAATTCACCTAATCTGCACATCTTTAGACTGTGGCAGGAAGCCAGAGCACCCAGACACAGGGAGAACGTACAAACTCCATGCAGAGGAGTCACCCGAGGCTGGAATCAAACCCAGGTTCCTGCCGCCTGATGTTGAGAGGAACCTAATTTTCCAGTTATGGTATATGGAAAATGCCCATCAATAAGGACTGCCTGGATATTGTAGTGGCAGCATTGCAGAGCTTTGATCTGATTCATTGAGTGTGGGCTCACTCTGCTCTATTTAACATGCATCTAGTTCTGTATCTCAGCCTCACCAGCTCAGCACTTGGTTTTCAGAATACTTCAGTGCTTTCTTTGCCTGCCTTCCTCTGCTCCTGACAGGAATTAGGAGGATCTCCCAGCTTTGTGTAATGAGCAGATAAGTTTATAGGCCCTGAGGTATAGCATGGGATTGATGAAGGGAGTTGGAGCATTGGCTGAAAGATATCGCTGCACAAATATGACCAGCGGGGCATGGTTTGGCTGGGCTATGAGACATTTGTCCCTACTTCAACACCAGCACACTCCTAAATTATGCCCCCCCCCCTTCGATGTTAGTGATGAGGATTTTGTAGGTTGAACAGGAAAGGTAAATTGAAAGTTTAGAGGCATGGGAGATAGCAATCAGAACACGAGTCAGGGAACAGAGTGGAGCTGCATGGGAATAACTCAATCATGGGGCATGGGCAGACGGACCTGGTTGAATAGGGGTACAGATCATTGAAGGTGGAGACAGCTGTTAATAAAGCATACAGTGTTCATGGCTTTATTAATAGGGGAATACAGAGAGTTGTACAAGACACTTGTTAGATCTTCTGCTGGATTACAAGAATGGTTCCAAGTATGAGAAATTTCAGCCATGAGGACAGATTGAAGAAGTCAAGACTATTATCCTTGAACAGAAAAAGACAAGGAGAGATGAGGCAAAGATTTTCAAAATCATGACTGGGCTAGTCAGAGTAGATTGGGAGAAACAACTCCTGCTCATAAAAGAAGGAGAAAAAAACAAGAGAGAAAGAAAAAAAACAAGAGAGGTATCGATTTAAAGTGATATGCAAATGAAGCAAGGATGATGTGTGAAAAAAAAGCCTTTAGCACACAGTAAGTGATGAGGGTTTCCCAGCGGAGATGCATTGGCGCACTGCCACACCATTACCCCACCCACCTCCTTCCCATGACCACCCTCTGCTCTAAGTGTAACAAGCCGACGGAGCCCCATCGGTCTGTACAGCCACCTATAGGCTCACCCTGAGAATCAGCCTCACCTGGGAGGGTTCACTGATGATGATGATGAAGAGTAAGGGTGTGGAATGCACTATCTGGAAATGTGACAGAGGCAGGTTCAATTGAGGCAGTCAAGAGGGGCATTGGTTGGTTATTTGGATAGAAATGGTGTGCTGGCACATGGGGACAAGGAAGGAGATTGGCGCTGGGTAATAAAATCAGTTCAAGCACAATGGGCTGAATAGCCTCACCTTGCCCTGTAGCAAAGCTGTGATGGTGTGAATTACGTTGACTAATGTTCAGGGGAATCCCCTGAGTTATAGACAATAAGGCAGGATGTCTCCACTCCTAGTTTCTGGTGGGTCCACCAATGCACAGTCTGCACTGACAGCTCCAACATGTTCTCAGGTGGAGCAGAGAGTTACCTTCTGCTTCTGGGCCATCTCAAACATGGTCAACCTAATCTCAACAAAACGAGCACTCAGTAGAATCCAAAGCAACGCCTGAAGACCTGGACAACTCGTGAGAGCAGGGTTTGCATTTCTCCTGCACAGCTCCCATCACAGCATCCCTCTGAGATAGTGCAATGTTGCTCATATTCTCTCAAACCCACTTACGCAGATCAGAATATTAAAGGCAACCATCGCGTATTTGACACGTTCAAAGCGGCCCATCTTAAGTCATTGGCAACAGTGATTTCTTACTGTGGATGAGCTTCTAAAATCTGCTGGGAAAGAAAACAAAGAAATGATTTATAAAATAATCCCTTCAAATTCAAGGATCAATGACTGATGTAATCCCTTGTTTCGTTTTAGACTCAACAAGTCACTTCTTAACTCAAAGATAGCACCAAAGGTGGTTCACAACTGTGGCATAGATCAGGCACAGATAGTGGGTAACATCTGCACGTGCCTGCATTGTGTTCATCGATGACCTTCCCACAATATCAGAAGTGGGGATGTTCACCAATCTTCGGCACCATCCATGACTCCTCAGACATTGAAGCATGTCCAAATGCAACAGGATCTGGACAATACCCAGGCTTGGGCTGACAAGTGGCAGGTAACAATCACGCCACACCAATGCCAGGCAATGGGCTGAGAAGTGACAGATGGAATTTAATTCAGATAAATGCGAGGTGCTGCATTTTGGGAAAGCAAATCTGAGTAGGACTTATACACTTAATGGTAAGGTCCTAGGGAGTGTTGCTGAACAAAGAGACCTTGGATTACAGGTTCATAGCTCCTTGAAAGTGGAGTCGCAGGTAGATGGGATAGTGAAGAAGGCGTTTGGTATGCTTTCCTTTATTGGTCAGAGTATTGAGTACAGGAGTTGGGAGGTCATGCTGCAGCTGTACAGGACATTGGTTAGGCCACTGTTGGAATATTGCGTGCAATTCTGGTCTCCTTCCTATCAGAAAGATGTTGTGAAAGATGTATTTTACCTGGAGTCGGGGAGTCCAGAACTAGAGGGCATAGGTTTAGGGTGAGAGGGCAAAGATATAAAAGAGACCTAAGGGGCAACTTTTTCCACACAGAGGGTGGTACATGTATGGATTACACCAGATGGAATGAGCTGCCAGAGGAAGTGGTGGAGGCTGGTACAATTGCAACATTTAAGAGGCATTTGGATGGGTATATGAATAGGAAGGGTTTGGAGGGATACGGGCCAGGTGCTGGCAGGTGGGACTAGATTGGGTTGGGATATCTGGTCGGCATGGATGGGTTGGACCGAAGGGTCTGTTTCCATGCTGTACATCTCTATGACTCTATCTCCAATGAGAGCCAATCAAATCACAGACCGCCCCTTTGATATCACTGAATCCCCACCATAAACATACTGAGGGGTTACCGTTGACCAGAATCTCAAATGGTCTCACCACATAAACATAGTGTTTACGAGAGCAGGTCAGACGTTAGGAATATTGCAGCAGTAATTCACTTCTGATTCTCAAAAGCCTGTCCACAATTTACAAGGTACAAGTCAGCAGTGTGATAGAAATACTCCCCACTTGCCTGGATGGGGCAGCTCCAATAACACTCAAGAAGTTTGACATCATCCAGGACAAAGCAGCCCACTTGTCTGGCATCACATCCACAAACATCCACTTCCTCTACCACCAACGCTCAGTAGCAGCAGTGTGTTCTATCTACAAGATGCACTGCAGGAATTCACCAAAGATCCTCAGACAGCACCTTCCAAACCTACGATCACTCCCATCGAGAAGGACAAGGACAACAGTTACATGTCCTGCACCTTAACCCTCCAAACCACTCACCATCCTGACTTGGAAACATATTGCAGTTCCTATACTGTTGCTGGGTCAAAACCTTGAATTCCCTCCCTACCAGCACTGTGAGTCCTCCTACAACACATGAACTGCAGCAGTTCAAGAAGGCAGCTCACCACTACCTTTTCTAGGGCAGCTAGGGGTGGGCAATAAATGCTTGCCCAGCCAGCAACACCCATATCTAATGATTGAATAAACAAAAATGGGTGCTCATATGGAGCAAGTATCTGTGTAGCTGGTCCAATTGGTATCAAATAGGCAACTCTGGGTTTGGGAGGGTGTCAAATCTGGTGAGATAGCTGCTACTTAAAGGCAAACAGTAAGACCTTCGAGCTTCTCCCTGAACTTGGATGGTCGGCAACACTGTGGAACAATAGGCTAGTGTTCTGTGGTTCTTAGGTAGAGCACGGGGGATCCCGCAAATTGAGTGAAACGGCAGGAATGGGGCATTCATCTCCTTCAATCTGTGGCCAACTGCCAATCTCTCTGATCAACAATGCAAGCCTGCAAGATCTCACTCTGTCCAGGACTAACCAAGTCCACCCATCTCTCTGATCAACCACACAGCCCCGCAAGATCTCTCACTATCCAGAGCACCATCGATACAGCCAGGCTCGCTCCGTCTCCCTCTCTCGAGTCAGGAGGATTTATTACCCTGAGTCTCTGTCCTGCCTGGACCTGCTGCTACCCTCACAACATGGTGCTCCACTCCTTGCTGCTCAGACCTGTCCTGAAGCTCTTGGTGGGGGGAGGGGCATCTTGAGACGCTGTTCACAAAGCACTGATTATCTTTCTAAAAGGGAACTCAAGGAGGAGCAATTGAGACACGTTGGGGAGTGGCCTTGAGGGGAAAGCTGGATAAACACGAGAAGGGAATGGCTGAATATGATACAAAGAGGGGCCAGGGAGGTTCGAGAGGAGCATAAAGTCTGACACCATCTGGTTGGGCTGAACGGCCTGTTTCTGTCTATGAATTGCATTCCTCCCTGGAGATCAGAAATACAACAGGAGAGAGGTATTGTAACAGGATGGGGGCTCCTGCAAACTGACAGCAGTGAAGAGTATTGTCATTGACATAATTCATCCAGAAAAAGGGCGTGCAACATCAAACATAGTTGAGTTGGAGGTAAAAACAATGGCTACAGATGCTGGAAACCAGATTCTGGATCAGTGGTGCTGAAAGAGCACAGCAATTCAGGCAGCATCCGAGGACAGGCAAAATCGACGTTTCGGGCAAAAGCCCTTCATCAGGAATAAAGGCAGAGAGCCTGAAGCGTGGAGAGATAAGCTAGAGGAGGGTGGGGTGGGGATAGAGTAGCATAGAGTACAATAAGTCAGTGGGGGAGGAGATGAAGGTGATAGGTCAGGGAGGAGAGGGTGGAGTGGATAGGTGGA
>NC_057725.1:63907577-63918283 GCF_004010195.1 Chiloscyllium plagiosum
AGGTGTCCTCGAGTTGGTGTTTGGCTTCAGCGATGTAGAGGTCAGTGTGCCAGACTACCACTGCGCCCCCTTTGTGCGCTGGCTTGATGGTGAGGTCAGGATTGGAGCAGAGGGATTGGAGGGCTGCGCGTTGTGAGGGTGAGAGGTTGGAGTGGTGGAGGGGGGTCGACAGGTTGAGGCGGTTAATGTCCCGGCGGCAGTTGGAAATGAAGAGGTCGAGGGCAGGTAATAGGCCAGCGCGGGGTGTCCAGGTGGATGTAGTGTGTTGGAGGTGGGCGAAGGGGTCCTCGGAAGGTGGGCGGGAGTCCTGATTGTGAAAGTAAGCTCGGAGGCGGAGGCGACGGAAGAATTGTTCGATGTCACGGCGTGTATTAAATTCATTGATGCGTGGACGGAGGGGGACGAAGGTGAGTCCTTTGCTGAGGACTGATCGTTCGTCCTCAGTGAGGGGGAGGTCTGGAGGGATGGTGAAAGTTGAGTTGGAGGCAAGGCAGCAGAGCATTGTGCATTGTTCCTTTTATATTCACTCTTTTTTGAATTTAACTCTCTCACTCACACAGCAAGGTTCACCCTATAGTCAGCTCTACTGCTCATCCTGGCACCTGAGCACATCCTCCCTCTCTCTGTCCTTTACCAGCCTGCTCATTGCACTCGGACACTGAGCTGGGCAACACCACTGAACATGGCCCAGCACTTAATCTCATCCTTCAAAGCGGCAGCACACTCATCATCCACTTTCATGGCATTTGCAGTACAGTTAGAGAAATCGGCGCGGGCGAGCAGAGGCAAGTTCCTCAGGAGGCGAAGGAATTTCGGTCTGTCCGCAATAACTCTTACCAGTTTTTAGAGACGCACCACAGGAAACGTCCGATGTGGAGGCACCACAATGGCAATTGATCTGCCCAAGAAATTACAAAGAGTGTGAACGTAGCCCAGTTCATCACGAAATCCAGCCTTCCTTCTAGTGACCCCTATCTATACATCCTGCTGCTTCGGCAAAGCAATCAACATAATCTAAGACCCGGCCCCACCCCAGTTATACTCTCTTCCATCCTCTTGTACCGGGCAGCAGGTATAGAAGTTTGAAATTACATACCAACAGATTTAAGAACAGCTTCTTCAGTTTTTCAAACGGACCTCTCTTGGAGTTGATCTTTCTCTGCACTTTCTCTGTAGCTGTAACACTACATTCTGCATTCGATTCTATTACCCTGATGTACTTATGTGAGGTATGATTGTCTGGGTAGCACACAAAACAACACTTTTCACTGGATCGCAGTTCACTGTATCGCGGGGGTTGGGCGGACCATGTTTAATTTAGTTCTGGGATGTGACTGGGCCAGCGTTTATTGCCTGTCCCCAGTTGCTCCTTGAGAAAGTGGTGGTGAGCTGCCTTCTTGAACCGCTGCAGCCCATGTGCTGTAGGTGGACCCACAGTGCTGTTAGGGAGGCAATTCCAGGATTTTGACCCAGCGACACTGAAGGAACGTCAAGAAACTTCCAAGTCAGCAGTAAGCGGCTTAGAAGGGAACTTGCAGGTGATGGTGGTTCCTTGTTTCTGCTGCCCTTGTCCTTCTAGACGATTGAGATTACAGGTTTGGAGTGTCTAAGGATTTGTAGAACCATTAACACCTACATTCTCACAACAAAAGCTCACAATCAGCTTTTAGTATGGAATTCAATTTACTTGCTTCATCTGTCTATAAGCTGGCCCTATTTTCTACATTCACAGATTTGATAATGAAATGTAAATAGCACTAATATTAGTTACTCCACACCATTACATTTGGAGTTATCACTTGTACTTATACCAAAACTTTAGGAACTTAGATTGCTTTTAGATTGATTCAGACTTTTGTCTCAATAAATGCTTTGAGAGCTAGAGACCACAACTGAAAGAGTAGAGAAAACAATTATTTTTGTATCTCTAGACACGGTAAGGTCCTACCTGAGGGTTACAATCTGATGTTCGAGAGGTTTCAGAGCGATGATCACATCAAATACTCCTCAAGTCTTGTTTCCTACAGGGTTAAAGCAATTGTCAATTAGTGGTAGGCTATATATTAGGACTGTATATAGCATCTTAGCAAACTAGCCAAAGGTGGCACCAATAGACATGCTCACAGTTTAAAAAGCGCCCGGAATGCTATACAGCTTTACAGAACATGAAAACAAGAAATTAGACAATCTGAAGTTAAGCTGTGGTGGTGTTCAATATGCTACTCTTATTAACGCTCACTGAGATACTTCAGTGCAGCAGCAATGAGGAAATGGATGGTGGAAAACTACACACTCCATAGATCTCTGCAACAAATTCAGGCAGACAGTAGTCAGGCGCTGTTAAAGAAGCTGCTTTTCTGATAAGGTGTTTCAGGTGTTTGAGTTTGATTTATTGTTGTCTCATGTACCGTGATAGCGTGAAAAGTGTTGTTTCGTGTGCTTTCCAGGCAGATGGGACCATACAAAGTACATCAGGGTAGCCAATCAGAGTGCAGAGATCAGTGTTACAGTCGCAGAGAAGGTGCAGAGAGAGAGATCAGAATCAACAAAAGCCTCATGACAGGAGGGAAGAAGCTATTTTTGAATCTGTTTGTACATGTTTTCAAACTTTTATATCTTCTGGCTGATGGAAGTAGATGAAAGAGGATACAATGGATTGGGAGGGGTCTTTGATAAAGTTGGTTGCTTTCCTGAGGCAGTGGGAAGTATCGATGGAGTCAGTTGATGGAAGGCTGGTTTTTGTGATGGACTGGGCTGTGTTCACGACTCTCTGTGGCTGCTTCCGGTCTTGGGAGGACCAGTTGCCAATCCATGTTGTGGTGCATCCAGATAGGACGCTGTCTATGGTGCATCTAGAACAATTGGTAAGAGTCATTGTGGACATGCTGAACTTTCCTAGCCTCATGAGGAAGTTGAAATGTTGTTGTGCTTTCACGACCATTGCGTCAACGTGGATGGACCAGGAGAGATTGTTGGTGATCATCACTCCCAGCAACATGACCCTCTTGACCATCTCCACCTCAGTACCATTGATGCAGTTAGGGGCCTGTCCTCCACTCTGTTTCCTGAAGTCACTGACCAGCTCCTTCACTTTGCTGACATTGCTGGAGTGCCACTAAGTGCTCAAACTCTTTCCTGTACGCTGCCTTGTCATTGGTTGAGTGGTGTCATCAGCCAACTTGTAAATGGAGTTGGCGAGGAATTTGGTCACATGGTCCTGAGTATATACAGTAAGGGGCTGAGGAAGCAGCTTCGCAGGGTGTCGGTGTTGAGGATTATCATGGAGGACTTGTTCTCACCTATTCTTACTGATTCCGGTTTATGGATCAGGAAGCCGAGGATCCAGTTACAGAGAGTGGGCCGGAGGCCTACATCTCGGAGTTTTGAGATGAGTTTCTTTGGAATTATAGTGTTGAAGACAGAGCTGTGTCCATTAGTAAGAGCCTGAGGTAGGTATCCTTGTTATCCAGATGTTCCGGGGATGAGTGTCAGGCCAGGAATAGGACGTCTGCTGTGGACCTGTTGTGCCAACAGGTGAATTGTAGTGGATCAAGACCAGCTGGGAGGCTGGAGTTGATGCGAGCCATGACTAACCTCTCGAAGCACTTCATAATTATGGAGGTCAGAGCCATTGGGCAGTAGCCATTGTAGCACGCCGTATGAGTTTTCTTTGACACCGGGATGATGGTGGTCTTCTTGAATCAGATGAGGACTTCAGATCATAGTAAGGAGAGGTTACAGATGCCTGCAAATACTCCCACCAGCTGGTCCACACAGGATGTGAGTGCACGGTCGGGAACTCCATACCTTTCCTTTCCATGGGTTCACTTTCAAGGGCTCCAATCCAGTGTCTGTGGTAGTGACTGTGGGTACGGGTGCACCCGAGGCTTTTGGGATAGGTGTCATCCTTTCATTGACCATCTGTTCAAAGCAGGTGGAGAATGTATTGAGCCTATGGCGCAGGGCTGCGTTGTTGTCCGCAATTCTGTTCGACTTCACTTTGTAGCCCGTTATGTCGTGTAAGCCTTGCCACACATGACAGGTGTCCGTGTGGTTGGTCAGGATCTCAAGCTTAGTTTGGTATTGCCTCTTGGTGTCTCTGATGTCCTTACGAAGCTTGCATAGAACAGGGTTGCCCAACTTGGACGCCTCAGACTTGGGACTGCAGTAGGGAGTGGATCTCCTGGTTCATTCATGGGTGGGTGTGGAAGATGCACGACTCTATTTGTGAAGGTAACAACGCTATTCTCCCTGATGTCTGGGACAATATTTACCCCTCAACAAATATCACTGCAACATACCCACATTGATCATTACCTCATTGGTATTTTGGAGAGACTGACGGACACAATTTGGTGGCCACATTTTCCCCAAGAGTGAATGCACTTCATTGTGCACTTGGTTGTCAAACACATTGGGATGCCCGAGATTGTCGATGTGTTCTACAAATGAATTTCTTTCTTTAGTCTTTCAGAACAATCTCCATTTTACATCACACCATAAGATCACAAGACATAGGAGCAGAATTAGGCCATTCGGCCCATTGAGTCTGCTCCACCATTCGATCATGGCTGATATGTTTCTCAAACTCATTCCCCATCTTCTCCCATAACCCTTGACCCCCTTACCAATCAAGAACCTATCCGTCTCTGTCTTAAATGCACTCAATGACTTTGCCTCTACAGTTCCCTGTGGCAATGAGTTCCACAGAGTCACCAACCTCCGCTTGAAGAAATACTGCTTCATCTCAATTCTAAATGGTCACTCCCTCCAACTGAGGCTGTGCCCTCAGGTCCGAGTCTCCCCTACAAGTGGAAACACCTTCTGCACATCCTCTCTATCCAGGCCTCTCAATACTCTGTCAGACTCACCCTCATCCTTCTAAACTCCATCGAGTACAGACGTACAGTCCTTAACTTCTCCTCACATGACAACCATACGACACTGACAAATAGAGAACAGAGATAGGTGAGTGTGTATCCTGTAGGAGGAGATACATTTATAACCAATAGTTCAGGCATCGAGGCAGTATAGAATCATAAATGTTACAGTACAGAATGAGGTAATTTCACCCATCATACCTACACTGGCTCCTAAACTACTCCAAATGTGGTCTGACCAATTGCTTGTAGGGGTACCATCACTTCCTTTCTGTTGTACTATATGCCCCTATTCATAAAGCCAAGGATCCTATAAGTCTTCTTGATAACTGTTACAATCTGTTTGTCCATCCTCAGACAACTGTGCACTTGAACCCTGAGGTCCCCCTGCTCCTGGCCTGCCCTCAAAGTTGGAGAAATGAGCCTGTATTGTACCTCCTGGTTTCTTCTACCAAAAATGCATTCCCTCACATTGTAAACGAGAAAGGATATGTATAGCCGATTAGCTGCAGTAGTAGCTGATTTAAAAGGTACAAGTGGTCCTGGATGCTTTAATTTTGCAGGCATACTTAATAATCGTTCTCATTTCTTTTTACTGGTCTTTACCATTACGAATTTCCAGATACAGGGATGTAAAAGACCCTGAAGAATATTCCAGAAAACCTGGATTTGTGATAAATTGCTACATTTTCCAGAGTTTTGCCTTTTGAAGCCTTTAATTTTAATGCAAGATTAATGCTTTCCTTTATCGCTAATGAAGGCAGCACGTGGCGAGTGCTCCTTCATCATCACATCTACCTGATGAAGGAGCAGAGCTCTGAAAGCTAGTGCTTCCAAATAAACCTGTTGGCCTATAACCTGGTGTTGCGTGATTTTTAACTTTGTCCACCCCAGCTCCTCCACATTGTGGTGAACATTGTAACACAGATAGTTCCAATTGGTACATTTGTATTCTAGTGCTGATTATTACATGCGACTGTTCCAAAATATTAGTTACTTGCGAAATTGCCGAGGCAAAAGGTTGGACTGGTTGCAAAGTTTTCAACTGATTAGTAGAACAGTTCCAAAGTCACAAAAGGGCTTTTGTGAACTCAGTTAGTTAGAAAAGGAGACAGGAAAAGAGAGAAGCAAGCTCCATTCAGAAAATAACTGTTAAGCTGTACTTCTGAAAAAGCAATGGCACTATACTGAGTTGCTGTATTTGGGGGTTCAAGTGAAGGTGCAGTTCAAACTCAGGAAGATGGTTGGGATGTAGCAGGCAGCAAAGTATTGGGGTCATGACTTCAGCAAACTCCTCGGAGCTGTGAGGGCTCACAAGAAAGCTTATGTCACTGACAGGTTCAATTCAGTTTGTGATCGTTGATGAAGGAAACCCAAAAGCAGTATTTGCTTTCTGCAAATGAGCTAGACTACGGCTCAGGGAACAAAGCCAGGGACAGCACTGGCTTTTAATGAAGAGCATTGACGAATAGCCAGAATAGTGCAGTGAGTTAGCGTCAGAGTGCAGTTGGTAAAATTCAGGAGAGTTAGATCGCAGGGAAAGGATGTTGCATCGCTCTTATCAACAGTAAATATCTGAACCAATCCGTCAAAACAATTGAGTATTTATTTTGTAATGTTTAGCCTGCAGAAATGTAGCTCAGTTACCACGTTTGACATCCTATTATATGCTTTGACATATTTTACTCTTTGGGATGCCTATCATAGCTAACTTGCTGCTTTAGAACTTAGACTCCCTACAGTGTGGAAACAGGCCCTTCGGCCCAGCAAGTCCACACCGACCCTCTGAAGAGTAACCCACCCAGACCCATTCCCTTATTTCTCTACATTTCCCCTCACTAAGACACCAATCATGGGCAACTTAGCATGGTCAGTCCACCTAACCTGCATGTTTTTTGGATTGTGGCAGGAAACCCCTCGTGGACATGGGGAGAATGTGCAAACTTAACACAGCCCGAGGCTATAAAGGAACCGGTGTCCTTGGCGGTCTGAGGCTGCAGTGCCTAGCACTGAGCCGCCATGCCGCCCTGAATAAAGCAACGACAAACACAGACCCTTCAAGTTCGAACCTGCCACTTGTGAACCCCGATGCCATACCTGGTCAGTGTTTGGATTAAGCCCATGACCGTGGCATTATTAGCATCACACTCTAACTACCTGAGTTAGCTGAACAACTTCTATATTCTAGAGCTTTCAATATTGATAGATTTTCACCTCTGTAACATTCGGTGAGCTGGTGTTTTAATTGTATGTCGCTGATTTGAGCAATATAAAAAAATCCAGTTCTTAAAACTCAGTGCAGAAATATATGATGTGTGGAAACAGGCTGCATTTTGAGGAATTAGTTGTAACTGATTACCTCTCATCTAGTTTTTAAGACATGGATATATACTCTTAATGTCACTCATCCCATTCCTGGTGGTTATTGACACTTTATGGATACTGTAGGATTTCTCCCTAGATACTTCATTCCCAGACTCCAGCAGTTCCGTCAGATCAGGGACACGAAGACTCAAATCAAAAGCCAGTGAATGCATTCACATCAGGGACTATCCCTTTTATCTCAAAGGAACACAGCAGTCAGCCGTGAGGAAAATAACGCTTCAAATAAGATTACGGCCAGTCAAAACCTTGGAACGTCCTCTGAGCAAGATTTCAAATAAAGAAGAATTAATCAGTCTGTTTCCCAGCAGCTTACTATATATAGCACCTTTGTGGGGCAAACACTGAATAAGGATACCTATAAGTGAGACTCCCAAAAGATTATCAGATCACCTGAAAACTTAGGTGCTTTAGGATGTTCGATGATGTTAGGCATTCTCTATCATTGTAATGTGTTACATTCTTTTGCAATGGTTGCACTCTGTGTCTAGTCAATGGAGAGATGAAGTTACATCATATTACTGATTCTAACTCTTGCCTTGGAACCATCATTGGTATTTGTGATTTACAACCAGCAATAATCGCTTGAACGTTTCTGTGAAATTTTGGCATGAAGCATAGATTGGAAGATTAAAATATTGAAGCCTGATATTTCAATCAAAGCCTTCAAATAACACAATTACCATTTCAGAGCTCCATAATTAACTTAATTTGACTTTGTTTTGTATCTTCAACAGGAGATGAATATAAAAGTACAAAATACTCTAACTCTGACAGTCTTAGCGTATGTGAATGTGTGAGCATTAAGTGAATATTTAAAACTGGGGACACCACTTTTCAATAAAACTAGGGGTTCAAATATTCGTTTAAATAAGAATGGTCAGTGCAAATTTTTATTGATTCACTCATGGGAGAAGAGCATCCCTGGCTAGGCCAGTATTTATTGCTTGTTGCTATTTGCCCTTGAGAAGGTGGTGGTGAGCTGCGTTCTTAAATTGCTGCAGTCCATGTGCTGTGGGTTGACTCACAATGCCCTGAGGGAGGGAATTCAAGATTTTGACAGTGAAGGGATGGCAATATATTTCCAAGTCAGCATGGTGAGTGGCCTGGAGGGGAACTTGCAGGGTTGGTGTTCTCATGTATGTGCTGCACTTGCCCATCCAAATGGAAGTGGTCATGGGTTTAGAAGGTGCTGCCTCAGGATCTTTAATGATTTTCTGCAGTACACCTTGTAAATATTACACACTGCCGCTACTGAGCATCGGTTGGTGGAGGGAGTGGATGTCTGTGGATGTGGTGCCAATCAAGTGGGCTGCTTTGTCATGGATGGTATCAAACTTCTCGAGTGTTGCTGGACTACACTCATCCAGGCAAATGGAGAGTAATCTATCACACTCCTGACTTGTGCCCTGTAGATGGCAGACAGGCTTTGAGGAGTCAGGACGTGAATTACTCATCACAATATTCCAAACCTCCAACCTGCTGTTGTAGCCATTGTGCTTATGTGGCGAGTCCAGTTGAATTTGTGGTTAATAGTAACCCCAGGGTATTTATCATAAGGAATTCCATGATGGTAATGTCATTGAATGCCAAAAGACAAAGGCTTGACTCTCTCCCTTGCTGGAGATGATCATAGCCTTTGTCATTTGTCACGTGGCATTTGCGAGGTGTAATAGTTACTTGTCACTTGTCAACCCAAATCTTGGTATTGTCCAGATCTTGTTGCATTTGAACATGGACTGTTTCAATGTCTGATGAGCTGCAAATGGTACTAAACATTGTGTAATCATCAGTAAACATCCCGACTTCTGACCTTATGATGAAGGGATGATGAAGCAGCTGAAGATGGTGAGGGTTAGGGCACTATCCTAAGGAATTCCTGCAGAGATATCCTGGAGCTGAGATGACTGACCTCCAAAAACCACAACCATCTTCCTATTTTCCACTTATGACTCCAACCAGCAGAGACTTTGCCCCCTGATGCCCATTGATTCCAGTTTTATTCGGGCTCCTTGATGCCACACTCAGTTGAATGCAGCTTTGATGTCAAGGGCTGTCACTCTCAGCTTACTCTCTGGAATTCAGCTCTTTTGTCCATGTTTGAGCGAAGACTGTAATGAGGTCAGGAGCTGAGTGGCCCTGGGGGAATCCAAACTGGGCGTCACTGAGCAAGTTATTGTTGAACTGCTGCTGTTTGATAGCTCTGTTGGTGACACCTTCCGTCACTTTGCAGATGATGGAGAATAGACTGATTGCGCGGTTATTGGCCAGGTTGGATTTGTCCTGCTATTTGACACACCTGGGCAATTGCCGGGTAGATGCCAGTATTGTACTGGAACAGCTTGGCTGGGTGAATGGCAAGTTCTACAGCTCAAGTCTTCAGTACTATTGTCAGAATGTTGTCGAGGTCCGTTGCTTTTTCAGTATCCTGTGTCTCCAAGTGTTTCTTGCTATCATGTGACACCATGATTAAGAAAATGGTGATGATCAGATTAATACAAAAGTGTCATGTTGCCACCAGGTCCAGTTCTTCAGCTTGTTACAATGGTTGTTCCTCTTGTTGAGAGCCATTCCATTCAGCTGTGGACTCTTCATTCTCCAGGACTACGGCTGATGAGAATTGAGCTGCACACAGCACGCCATCATAACTCTCGAGACTCAGAGGTTTGAAAATGTGAAGAAAGCCTGCAGGCCAACGTAGACACTAGGACACTCCAACCTTGTGGTGTCTTCTTTACTCACTCTAATGGGTCGCTGGGTTTCACAATGGTCTTCTAGTGGTCACATGAGTCTTCACCATGGCTAGGAGTCAGAGCAGAATTTAGCCAGAAGAACTTGAGAAACCGGAGCAGATATAGATTATTCAGGTACTCAAACCTGTTCTGCCATTCTGTTCAATCATGGTCAATTTTCCACTTCAACTTCACTTTACTGCCCGATTTTTCATATCCACTGGCTCGCTCAGAAGTCAACGTATACATCTCAACATCAAATACGCTCAATGACTGGGCAGCCACAACTCTTTGGGATTGAGAATCCCATTGTGAGCTCATCCAGTTGGAAAGCTGAGAGTCAGGGTGCTGGTAAAGAATAAGCAGGACCCAATCCAGACGGTTCCTCAGAAAGTTCCATGTAAAGAGGGGTTTGGGGAGGTACACATGTTCCTTACCTGCTACGTCCAGGCAAACATCAGGAGCTGTGCAGGACTGCTCTGCACTGACAGTACAAGCCCCGATCAACATGAAAACACAAGCTGGAGCCATTTGTTCAAATTAACGTAAAAGCTGGACTGTATGGATTGATAGTCCATTTGGAGTAGATCAGAAAAGACTATGACTACATGTTTCCATAGAGTGTAAATATTATTTACACAGACAGTACACAGGATTGGTGTAAATATTATTTACACAGACAGAACACAGGATTGGTGTAAATATTATAGAC
>NC_057725.1:63918410-63918910 GCF_004010195.1 Chiloscyllium plagiosum
AATATTATTTACACAGACAGTACACAGGATTGGTGTAAATATTTTAGACACCGACTGTACACAGGATTCGTATCAATATTGTAGACACAGATAGCACACAGGATTGGTTTAAATATTATTTACACAAACAGTACACAGGATTGATGTGAATATTATAATCACAAACCCTACACAAGATTGGTGTTAATGTTATACACACAGACAGTACACAGGATTCGTGTAAATATTATACACACAGACAGTACCAGGATTGTTGTAAATATCATTTACACAGACAGTACACCAGTTTAGTGTAAATATTATACACACAGACTGTACACAGGATTGGTTTAAATATTACAGTCACAGAGAGTACACAGGATTCGTGTAAATATTATAGACACAGACAGTACCAGGATTGTTGTAAATATTAATTACACAGACAGTACAGCGGTTTGGTGTAAATATTATATACACAGACTGTACACAGGATTGGTGTGAATATTATAGACACAGATGGC
>NC_057725.1:63919410-63925914 GCF_004010195.1 Chiloscyllium plagiosum
GTGCCATTGTTTTAAGAGCTGTGTTACTTTAAGAGTTTAATATGCTGCTAATGTTAAAGTCCAGAATGTAAACCACATGGCATACTTCCACATGTAATCGAGCTAAAAGCATGCATACCTGTTTAACTATACTGTAATTTGTAATCTGAGCTGTTAATAAATCTGTGAGAGCTTTTCAAGTGAACTAAATCCACATTACTCAGTCTGTGTTATTTATCAGTAACATAAGGCAAGACAACATCATATAGCCCTCTGAGATCTGTGTTAATCAGGTCCTGGTTTTTTGAGAAACTCGATTTTTAATGATTGCTCAATGTTGAGTTTGATTTGCAACTTATCAGATATTGAAGCAGTCTGTGTCCATACAAATGCAGCAAAAATGGACAATACTCAAGTTTAAGCTAGTAAGCAACACGTATTGATCATCCCACTGAAGTGCCAGGCAATGACCACCTTCAACTAGAGAGAATCTAACCATTGCCCTCTTGATATTGAATAGAGTTACCATCACTGAATCCCCATTATCAGCAGCTGAAGCATTACTTTTGCCCAGAAACTGAACTGGATTAGCAATATAAACACAGTGACTATAAGAACAAGTTAGGAGCTAAGAATTCTTTGGCACAAACTTACTTCCTACCTTGCCCAAATTTCTGTGCTATCAAATAGTACAAGTCAGGAATGTGATGGAATATTCTTCACTTCCCTGGGTGGGGCCAGCCCCAACAACACTCAAGAAGCTTGACACCATCTCGGACAAAGCAGCCCGCTTGATTGGCACCACATCCACAAAAATCTACTCCTTCCACCACTAACATTCAGTATTTTAGATGAAGAGGATTTCTGTCTGTCCTACGGACTCCACAAAGTCTATCCACCATCTACAAGACACAAGTCAGGAGGCTGATGGAATACCCCTCACTTCTCTGGATGGGTGCAGCTCCAACAACACTCAAGAAGCTTGACATCATCCAGGATAAAGCAGCCCACTACATCCACAAACATCCACTCTCTCCACCATGGATGCTCAGTAGCAGCAATGTGTACCATCTGAAGGTGCACTGCAGAAATTCACCAAAGATCCTTAGGCAGCATCTTCCAAACCCATGACCACTTCCATGAAGGACAAGGGCAGCAGATGAAAGAAAACACCAGCCCCTACAAGTTCCCCTCACCATCCTTACTTGGAAATATGTTGCTGTTCCTTCACTGTCACAAGGTCAAACTCCTATGATATGTTCCTAGGTATGTGTTTGCTAGTATTTCTCTCCATTTTGACCCGCAGGAATTTATTTTCTCCAAATTCTTAAAGGTTGCATGAGAATTTTTGTGAGAAAATTAGAATCTCACGAATGTGTCCCCACGATTCAAATTTCTCTCTCAGTGAGAACAGGATTATAAAAATATGCCAGTAAGGCCACAGTTATTGACTCTAACTGGTTTGCCACTGAGAATCTCAGGTTTCTTCATCACCAGCCAGGCTAGGTCTCAAACTAGCTGGTACCCAGCACTAATTTCTATCCTCTTTTCTGTAACCACAGAATAGAGTGCTACGGCAACCAATACACTTCCTGCAGCAAGGAAACCTCTCTTTAAAAAAAAATCATCAGATTAGGACATCAGAAAGGAAATGAAACAATCTAACAACATTTACTCACGTATTTCATAAATTAAACAGTCAAACGTCTCAATGGTTTTCATGAACCATGTGAGTTAATCACTGACATTGCATTGTTAAAGGAAATGCATATCTATGATCAGTATGTCTCTGTTATGAAAATCTGCCCAAATACTTTGTTCAGTTTGTGAATACAAAACAAGATGGATCAATTTGCAAAACAATGACTTCAAAAACAACCATTGCAGTTGGTGGTACAAAGCAGTTACAAGCAGCATTAATTCCAAAATTGCAAAGTGTCTTGGATAAAGTGCTCCCCATGGTGATACTGTCTCTTTAATTATCATTGCACCGACTACACTCGCCATGATTGTGCCTGTAGGTTCCTTCAAACCTGAAGTGGTATAGATATAGAGAAATACCCACCACTCTGGTTTAATTAAAAGACTCCTGTTAAGTAAACACTGGGATATTTCCTGTATTTCTGATGTTATTTATAGAGTACAGGAATGTGACCAACTTTATGTTAGAGACTACCAGGAATACACTAGCCTCAGGTCTGTCTCCTCCCAGGTCCCTGTTAACTCTGCCCAAGTCCCCATTATATCATCACAGTGGGTGGTACTGATGGCATTCAATTAAAAATGAACCCTTTCAGATTTGCACCTCACTCCCCCCCTCAATTTTTTTTGCATCATATTATCGTTGTACATTTACGAATATATTTACATTGAGCACTACTCCACATTCCCAAGTCTTTGACTGTATAAGATTTAGATGATGTAGAATGTGTTCTCTTCAGACTTGGAAAAAAGTTAGATTGTTGGATAGAAGGTAGTTGACTTGGACAATCTTCCTGAAGATCTGTAGACCCTTCTATTTTCAGTTTTGCATTTGGTGCATCCAATAATTCTGTGGATGACTCAACCATAATGGGACAAGCCTCCTACGGTTCCTTCAAACAGCTACTTTATCAGTGTGTGGACAACGTACGACCTCCATTGTTTCATGTTTCTGCGGACAATCATTACTTTTCTGATGCATACCTATCGTCCCGCTCTGGCAGATTTCTCACACGATGGTGTATATTAATACCCGGTGTGTACAATAGGATTGCTCTTCATTTACTGCTTGGTAGCTCTGATGGTGCTAGTCCATATTGGAACAGGATGGCCTAAGTTCAACAACAGTGTGGTGTCAATGTCAGAGTTCCTGTTCAATGTTTCTGATCCCAAGCCCAGCTTTCCCAGTAGATTGTGTCCCACAGTGAGCTCGTAACATGCTCAAGTCTACAACTGGCTGTGAAGTGGCTATAGCACTCATTCACAGATTGTAGGCATTGTCCAAATTGACCAGACAATTTCATGCATTGCAGATATTTCTTGAAAGATTTGGTTAACTGCGTTCCTGCTCATTCTATTGGGCAATTTCTTAGCCTCAATCTATTGGGAAATAATCAGCGATATTGAGGTAAGACGTTCTATCATACCATCAAAACTATCTCCCACACATTCTCGCAGTCCAGTGGTGGGCATTGATGTTTCTTTGTTCAGGCCTGTGGATGCAGCAGGTCTAACAATTTCCACTGACTCTCTTCATGTCCCTGGAGAATCCCAAGCCGCCTCACTGCTAACCGAGACCTCGGCTGGCAGTTGGTAATTCCCAAGTGTCCTTGGTGCAGCTTTACCAAGATGTCCTCTGGAAGTGAAGGCAGGACGACCCATCATTCATCATACACTGCTAGTAAGCCATCAACAATGGGAATGTGAATCCTGTATTTGAGGTATGTTTTCTTGGCAATAACACAGGGCCTTTGCAGGGAACAACCTTCAGTATAATATTGGTAGATGGTAAGACATTCCTGATCACTCAGTTGTTCTTATTGAATCTCGCTAGGCTGATCGTGACCAGCTGGCTATTGTGCTGTTGTGAATAGATCTCTGACTCAACTCCTTGAGTAAATCCTGGTAAGGTTGTCAACCATCAATCCATACATGGATCAGTTTCCAATGAGTCTCATGAGGTGAAGTTGAAATCTTGTTAGTTCCTTTTCAAACAGTGGAGTAACTAAAGGTTTGTGATCCATTTTGGTCACTCCCAGGGCAAGGGTATAATCAGAAAATCTCTTGCAAGCCTCCGTAAGTGAGACAGCTTTCTGCTCTATTAGTGCATATCAAAGTTCTATGCAACACAATGCACTTGACACATAATAGACTTGTTTGCAATATCCACCCAGCTCCTGAGAGAGTACTGCTCCTAAGCCTGTAGCTGAAGTAATGTCTTGTGTCTGCCTTGCCCACTTTATTGACTTAGACCAGCAGGAGGCTGGGAGAACACAGCAAGCCAGGCAGCATCAGGAGGTGGAGAAGTCAACGTTTCAGGTGTAACCCTCTTCAACTCATCCTGATGAAGAGTTACACCTGAAATGTTGACTTCGCCACCTCCTGATGCTGCCTGGCTTGCTGTGTTCTCCCAGCCTCCTGCTTGTCTACCTTGGATTCCAGCATCTGCAGGTTTTTTGTCTCTCACTTTATTAACCTAGTGTTACTTTTAACTTTTTTTAACCTTGAGAAATGAATTGCAGATCTCTTGTTCGATTTTTATCTTATCCTCTTAGGACTGATTGTTTTGTTTTCAGATCTTTGATTCACTCACCTGAGAGTGGCTTTCTCTATTCTATATTTCTGCATATTCTTTGTAGAAATCAAACAAAGTGCTCAATAGTAATTTATGTAATAGTCTGGTGTGTTTTGCTTTATCATGCCTTTTAAAGGACTTTATTAGTTCTGAGGTTGAAATAATTGACAAAGGTTTTCAAAATCTGTGTGTGTCAAGAAGTAAATGAAACATCATCTGCTATACCTCCGTGTGTCTACAGGAGTGAATTTACTTGTTCAGCATCGGATTTAGTTTGGATACCAGTCTATACTTCAAGAGTCCTCCTCACCAGAATTTCTAATTTTGTGTTCTCTTTGGCCCATTTTGAAAGTTATTTTCATTGCAACTACTTCTGATACCATAACTTGCATTATTTTTGGACATCTTATCATCTTTAAAGATTTATGTTCTGTGGTAATGGCAGTTTTCCTGGCTCTACTGCTGTTCTGGATAGGTTTTCCCTCCATGTGCAACTACTCTGGTGAACTTTTCTAACTTGCTTTAAAGGCTCCCTCAGATCTACTCTCCTTCCAACGTGTTTCATTAGACCAAATTTGTATATATCTTAAACTTTTATCTGCTTCAAGTGACCTAGTTAGCAAGTTAGCCAGGTCTCTTTTCCTATCATGAATTCTGCTTCATGACCTCCATTTTGTTTCTTTGGCCTGCCTTGTGGTATCCAAACGCTACTACATTGATGTCCAGTCAATGCTGCCAACCTCTGTTTACAGTCACTACCCTTTTAGTCAGTTAGGATTACAGTACCACTTTTATACAGAAAATGCTTGGTTTTATCTCATTCCATCCTTGACATCTCTGTGATCACTGATTTAACTGTGCTTCCACAGACCACTGCCTCACAAAGTAGATTAGATTCCCTACAGTGTGGAAACAGGCCCTTCGACCCAACAAGCCCACACCAACCCTCCGAAGAGCAACCCACCCAGTCCCATTCCCCTACGTTTACTCCTGACTAATGCACCTAGTACTACGGACAATTTAGCATGGCCAATTCACCTAACCTGCACATTTTTGGAATGTGGGAGGAAACTGGAGGACCCGGAGGAAACCCACACAGACACGGGGAGAATGTGTAAACTCCACACAGACAGTTACCCGTGGCAGAAATTGAACCCAGGTCCCTGGCGCTGTGAGGCAGAAGTGCTAACCACTGTGCCACTATGTTGCCCCACGGCGGCACGTAAGTAAGTCTGGAGAGCTCTTTCATTCCTGAAAATCATCTACGTCAGGTCTGAAATGCTTTTTAATGTCATTCTCTGAAGTACGAATGTGATATTTGCCACAAAGTTTATTTTCACCAGCAATCTGAAGTATCCGCTCGTCTTAAAAAGTCTTCTGGGTCCCCAGCATGTTTCATGGCCTTTTCTTTTGAAGCCTTGAATTAGAGGGAGCACTGTGAGTTAGGATGAGCCCACATGGGCCTGGATTGGTACAGCATGGATAAGGACAGCTACCTTTCTGGTCTAACTACAAGAGTCTTATTGGGGAAATAATGGGAAGTTTGATTTCTGCAAATATTGATAGATTATAGGAATATAACAGACATTATTTTATGACTGAGACTGTGAGACACATTCTAGCCTTTAGTTTGTCTCCTAGTAACTCTTTCTTTACTCTGCACATGTCTCTATGACATCATCACATTAGGTGATGCTTACTGCATCCCACTCCCTCCAGACCAAAGTGGTTGCCATGGGCACATGTACGAGCCCCAGCTATGCCTGTCTCTTTGTTGGCAAAGTAGAACAGTCCATCTTCCGTAATTACACCGGCACCACTCCCCACCACTTCCTCCGCTACATTGATGACTGCATTGGCGCCACCTCGTGCTCCCGCGAGGAGGTTGAGCAATTCATCAACTTCACCAACACATTCCACCCTGACCTTAAATTTACCTGGACCATCTCTGACACCTCCCTCCCCTTCCTAGACCTCTCCATCTCCATTAGTGACGACCGATGTGACACCGACATTTTTTACAAACCCACCGACTCCCACGGCTACCTGGATTACACCCGACCTCCTGCAAGAATGCCATCCCATATTCCCAATTCCTCCACCTCCGCCGTATCTGCTCCCAGGAGGACCAGTTCCACCACAGAACACACCAGATGGCCTCCTTCTTTAGAGACCGCAATTTCCCTTCCCATGTGGTTAAAGATGCCCTCCAACAGATCTCATCCACATCCCGCACCTCTGCCCTCAGA
>NC_057725.1:63926488-63947410 GCF_004010195.1 Chiloscyllium plagiosum
TTTAGATTAGATTACATTACAGTGTGGAAACAGGCCCTTTGGCCCAACAAGCCCACACCGACCCGCCGAAGCGCAACCCACCCATACCCCTACATTTCCCCATTACCTAACACTACGGGCAATTTAACATGTCCAATTCACCTGACCTGCACATCTTTGGATTGTGGGAGGAAACCGGAGCACCCGGAGGAAACCCACGCAGACACGGGGAGAATGTGCAAACTCCACACAGTCAGTCGCCTTTATCTCTCCAGCCTTCAGGCTCTCTGCCTGTATTCCTGATGAAGGGCTTTTGCCCGAAACGTCGATTTTACTGCTCGTCAGATGCTGCCTGAACTGCTGTGCTTTTACAGCACCACTACTCTAGGAATCTGGTTTCCAGCATCTGCAGTCATTGTTTTTACCTTACTGCATTCAGTCAATGGTTAACCTTGCTGACCCGAATATAACAACGACATCACCAACCTGCAATGCATCCTGGGTTATGTGTGGCCATCACAGGGTGAGTGGAGAGTTGCCATTCCTCATGTAAGCTGACTGTGTGGCTGACAGGGGATGGGGACCGGTCAGCATTTTGTTTTTAAAGAACTTTTCTTTTCTTGCCGGGATACACAGGGAAGGATGGCAGAAACAGAGGTGATTTGAAGCTTTATATATTTGTAGTTTTGTTTTGGTTAGTCAATTTAAAATAAACCAATCATCAGACTCAATGACAAGGGGGGCAGCACAATTGTTATGATACTTGTGATCACCGGTTACCTGGCAACAAACTCTCAACAAGGGCAATGATGATAAGAGTGCAAATCAATTCCTTTAGGAGACAATAGTTGGAGGAGAAGCAAATTGAGAAGACTGAGATTAAAAAGAGAATTCACCCCAGCATATAAAGCAGCTGTCAGCCTGGGCAGAGTGTTCCTGTTCTATTTCATGAGGTCAGTGCAATTAATGTCCTGAAATCTATTTCTGTTAGAACTCAGTTTAGGTTCACTGAATTCTTGCATTCATTCAAGGGTGGGAAAATTCCTCACGGAATCAACTCCGTTTGAGGCTAGCAAATTAAAGTAATTTCAACCAATAAGGCTTTGCAGCCCATCATAGCTATACCAGCCTCAAAACACAGCTATTTCCCCAGCTCCAATTTTCTTGTACTTTCCCCTTGCTCATTAAAATTGGTCTGCTTCAAGTATTCACTTTAATCCCCTTTCGCTGAAACATCCCCACATATTTCCAAGCACAGCTACATGATAATTGACCCAGAGACCCATCATCTCTCTGAAGTTTTCGTTTTTGAAAGCTTAAAAGTAATATATCTCTCTTGAAAAACAGCATAGTGATAGTTGATCTGCACCAACTGCCACTTTCTTTGATCATAAAATGTTGCTCATAAAAATTCTCCGATGTTGACACTGAAGTTACTGTCACACGTTGCACTTAAATCCATGCGTCTGCCTGTCTAATGTTCTGACTGTCGTTTGTAAGCTGATATCTATAGTTTTCTCTTTAGTTGCTGTTCACTGTGGAAACCTGATAAGTGAGAAATATGAATTCCTTTTCAGCTGCCACTTCTCTTCAATTCTCATCGCTAACCTGCAACAGTCAAAGCAAAACCCAGGAAGAGTAAATCCACACATTCCTGCTATCCTTGTATTTGCTATACCCCTAAAGCCCCTCTGCTTTTCTGCCACTACTATAACACTAAACCTGTACCCTTCTGTCTCCTTGTGCACTTGCCTCCTACTGCCTGTACTTCAGATTAACTATGCCAACGTTCCTTTGTATCTTGTCCCTAGTTCAACCCTCTCATTCTTTTGTAACCTTGCAATATGTGAGCAGTGGTACTGGTGGTGCAGTTTATGAATTATACAGCTCTATGCAATTCCCTGTTGGGTCAATCCTTGGTTGATCAGGAGAAGATTAAGTGCCAATATTTTGAAAGAAAATCTAATCTTTTATCAGGTTCATTCTAAATAGACACTATTACAGTATTAATCACGTGGAAAATTGGGATAAGATTGTATTATCAATTTTTAAAATAGATAATTGGGGAAAGGATTGTTTTTATGTTTGAAATCTATTTAACATGCATATAGGTGTAAAACAAGTGTGACGTTTAAGGTTTTGAGGAGGCTGGGATTTTGTACAGGTTTTATAAGGTAATTTTTGAGAATTTAAGTTTAAAGATGAGGGTCGATTATGCTCCTGATTGAAAGTGTCTGAATCTGGAGATGTGTCGAGGAAATGTTCTTTGAGGAATGATGTTCTCATTATATTTACCTAACGCCTTTAACCTAATGAAATTTTCCAAGGACTTCATAGGACTGTTACAAGACAAAGTCAGGTGCCAAATCGCAAGGTACTATTGAGTTCACATAACCAAAATAATTAGCACAAAACACGTTATGTAGAAGTGTTTTAAAAGGAGTTGGGGGAGGAAAATAAGTGAGGAAGAGAGGTTTGGGAAGGTATTCCAGAGTTTGACACCTCGGCAACAGAAAGTACACTACCAATAGTTGTTTAAATGTAACTGGGGTCACAGACGACAGGTGAAAGTTGCAGACTGAAGCAGTTTGGAGAGATGGAGCGGGGTGAGGCCATGATGAAATTTGAAAACAAGGAATGAATATGCTTTAAAATAAAGTTTACGCTCAGTTAGCCAATTTTCTATTCATGCCGATCTTAATTGTCACTCCCTCACACAATGTGAGCTTTTATTTATCCCACAGCTATTACTAATATAGCACCTTTTATTAAATTCCTTCTACACAATTGGGTACAATACATCCATTGGCTCCCCTTTATCGACAGAACACCCAGTTGCGCCAATAGATTGGTTAAACATGATTTCCCTTTCACAGGTTGACTCTACATGGTTACCTGGAGTTTACTCAAATGTCCCACAACAGCATCCTTAATAGCTGCTCATCTCTCCTCGGTGATGCATGTGAAACCAGCTGGCTCATAGTTTCTGTCTCTATCCCTTTTCAAATAAAGGAGTTATGTTAGTTATTTTCCAACTGAGTGGAACTTTCCCTCAATCTAGGACAATGGAACTAAATTTTGAAACTGAAAATTAAAACCAACATGTCAACCAACTCACTAGCCACTTTTTCAAAAGCCTTTTGGATGATTCACAAAGATCCCAGAACTAGAGGGCATAGGTTTAGGGTGAGAGGGGGAAGATATAAAAGAGACCTAAGGGGCAACTTTTTCACACAGAGGGTGGTACGTGTATGGAATGAGCTGCCAGAGGAAGTGGTGGAGGCTGGTACAATTGCAACATTTAAGAGGAATTTGGATGGGTATATGAATAGGAAGGATTTGGAGGGATATGGGCCGGGTACTGGCAGGTGGGACTAGATTGCGTTGGGATATCTGGTCGGCATGGACGGGTTGGACCGAAGGGTCTGTTTCCATGCTGTACATCTCTATGACTCTATGACTTGTCAGCCCACAGCTCCAATGATTTGCTCAGTGACATTGAGTCATAGAGATCTACAGCACAGAAACAGGCCCTTCGGTCCAACGCATCCATGCCGACCAGACATCCTAACCTAATATAGTCCCATTTGCCAGCACTTGGCTCATATCCCTCTAAACCCTTCCTATTCATATACCCATCCAGATGCCTTTTAAATGCTGTAATTAGACCAGCCTCCACCACTTCCTCTGGCAGCGCTTTCTATATAAGCACCACCCTCTGCATGAAAATGTTGCCCCTTAGGTCCCTTTTAAATTTTTCCCCTCTCACCCTAAATCTATGCCAGCTAGTTCTGGACTCCCCCACCCCAGGGAAAGGACCTTGTCTGTTTACCCTATCAATGTCCCTCTTGATTTTATAGACCTCTATAAGGTCACCCCTCAGCCTCTGACGCTCCAGGGAAAACAGACCCAGCCTGTTCAGCCTCTCCCTTTAGACTAAACATCCAAAGCTGGCAACATCCTTGTAAATCTTTTCTGAACTCAGATTCACAACATCCTTCCTGTAGGAAGGAGACCAGAATTCCACACAATATTCCAAAAGTGTCTCTAGTGTCTATTAATTTCTCCCTCCATGCTCTAAGGTGGCATTGGAGTTGAACATTCCATCTGGAGCTTGACCACTGCCTCGATTCCTTCTCTTTATTTCCTTAATTTTTTTCTTTTTTCTGTCTTTTTCCTCTTCTGCGAGCGGGCCCAGAGTGAAGATGGTATGGCCCACAGCCCAGACCAGAGCAAGATGGCAGCCATTGAGCCCAGAGTGAAGATGGTATGGCCCACAGCCCAGACCAGATCAAGATGGCAGCCAGTGAGCCCAGAGTGAAGATGGTACATCCAGTGAGCCCAGAGTGAAGGTGGTATGGCCCACAGCCCAGACCAGAGCAAGATGGCAGCCACTGAGCCCAGAGTGAAGATGGTATGGCCAGCAATCCAGACCAGAGCAAGATGGCAGCCACTGAGCCCAGAGTGAAGATGGTACAGCCAGTGAGCCCAGAGTGAAGATGGCACAGCCAGCAGCCCAGGCCAGAGCAAGATGGCAGCCACTGAGCCCAGAGTGAAGATGGTACAGCCAGCAGCCCAGACCAGATCAAGATGGCAGCCTGTGAGCCCAGAGTGAAGATGGTACAGCCAGCAGCCCAGACCAGAGCAAGTCGGCAGCCAGTGAGCCCAGAGTGAAGATGGCACAGCCAGTGAGCCCAGGGTGAAGATGGTTACTGGTTGAGAACTGGTGGAGCCTGGGCAGACCACATGGCAGCCCTTATAGGAAGAATGTAATGTCTATCTTTTTAGTTTTATTTCTTATTTTCCTAACTTATACTATGTGTATCTGTCATGGTTAACTTTTTTCTTTTATTTTCTCTTTTTTTGTATCTAAGATTTGTACTTGGTACCTAAGATGGCACCATGTATTGGCAACATTGAAAATTTTTAACTTGAGTGCACGTCAATAAACTTAATTCCAATTATAATTTCCTGATTTACACCTATTTCTAGCATATCACTACTCTGTATTCTCTGTAGCAAAGACAAAAGCAATATATTCATTCAGTTCATCTGCCGTCTCCTTATTTCCCATTATTAATTCTTCAGATTCACTTTCTGTGGGACTGACGCTCATGCTGTTAACACTGTTTTCTTTTTAAAATTCCTATAGAAAATCTTACAGTGTACTTCTATATTTCTAGCTAGCTTTCTCTATACTCCATTTCCTTCCTTCTTAAATTTGTCCAATTTTCTTACCTGCACAATTTTCTGTGTTTTTTTATTTTCATGTTATATTAAGAGCAGCACGATGGCTCAGTGGTTAGCACTGCTGCCTCACAGCACTAGGATCCTGGGTTCGATTCCTGCCTGTCTGTGTGGAGTTTGCACATTCTCCCTGTGTCGGCGTGGGCTTCCTCCCACAATCCAAAGATGTGAAGGTCAGGTGAACTGGCCATGCTAAATTGCAGTGTGAACTTGTTGGGCCGAAGGGCCTAATTCCACACTGTAGAGAATCTAATCATTTAATATTTTAGTTAATCATGGAACAATACATTCTCATTGGAATGTATGTATTCTGAAAGATCTCCTTATTTCCTTACCTATAACACTTATCCTAATTTGCCACTCCCCCTGCTTTCAAGCCCTCATAATATCCTTTATTTAAGTTTAAAACACTAGTCCTGGGCCCACCTTCTCTTCCTCAAACTGAATGTAAAGTTCAATCATAATTTGATTGCTGTTACAATGTAGCATCTTCACTATAAGGTCAGTCACTAATCCTATCTCATTGCCAACACTAAGTCTAAAGTAATTTGCTCGCTGGTGAATTCCAAAATATGCTGTTCTGAGAAACTATCCTGAAAACATTCTATGAACTCTTCAGGCTACTCTTAACCATCTGATTATTTTTTAACCAGTCTGTATACAAAATTAAAAACCCCATTGTTATCACTGTTCCTTTTCAGATATGCACCCAATATTTCTTCCTTCATACTCTGTCCTTCTGCACTATGATTTCCTGAACTTTGGTCATCCCTCTCTTTATTGTGCTAAGACCATCATTAATTAACACAGAAACCACCTCACCTTTTCCTAAATTCCTGGCCTTCACAAGTATCCTGCATCCTTTAAGATCCAGGTCCCAATCCATATCCTGTAACCAGCTCCTTAATAGTGACCAGATTGTATTTTCGATTTGTGCTATCAGTGACTGACCAGAGAGAGAGTCAGGTCCGGTATGAAGAAATGTAATTGGGAGGTGGTCGGAGTTAGGACATTATTGGCCAGGGCTGGAAGTGGTTACATTTCGGATGGAGTAACTGTAAGTTGTTCAAGTTGAACCAGTGTTAAAAAGTGAACCTGGTAACAGTCACATACACAGCGGCTGCTACCCAGACCAAATTAGGAAAGGGTATGCAGTCCTGGTACTTGATTGGAGGATACAACGCTTAACAACATGATGTGGATGCCCCTGGTTGGAAGAAGACAATAAGAGGATCAGATATCAAATAGAGCGCGACTGGAGATCTGCAGCATAATAGGAGATGGGGTGAAGACAAAACAGGAACTGTTCAGCCTGGCCAGTTGACCATTCCTGGGGTGATTAAGATTAGATTAGATTAGATTAGATTAGATTAGATTAGATTAGATTACTTTACAGTGTGGAAACAGCATTAAGTCAGCAGAAGGGTTGCTAGTGTGGTTTCCCTTAACTATTTATGATTTATATTTGGGAGTAATTTTGATACTTCATACTTTAGACACTTTTAAGAATAAAAGAGTGAATTGGTTCAGTTAAAGTGTGCTATATACTCACTTCCACTGAGGTTAACTGTTGTCTTGGGCAGTAACATTTTTTAAAAAATTCATTCGAAATAGTGTTGGGGGGTGAATGAAAATAACAGTAAGAAAATCACTACTTGGTCAACAGGAAAATAATAGTTGGAATTACAAACCATTCATAGAAGCAGAACGAGACAAAAAGAATTTCAAATGACTCAGTTAAATCCTGCAAGTGGAAGTTTTCTAAACATTCAAGTAAGGAGAACTTGAATAAAGATGCAAATATCTGGACTGATTCTACAACTGGATATATGTCAGTGAGAGGTAGAGTACTGAAGTTCTGAGACTGAGATCCTCAAACAATTAATAAACTTGCATTCACATACGGTGTCCTCCAGATATCTCAAAGCCATTCCCATACAAAGTATTACTTGCAAAGTGCAGGAACAGTCATTATACAGGCAAGTACAGCATCTGATTTGTGTATTTTCGTTGCTGCAGCTCGGAAGAACTTTTCTCCCAAATATCAGGAAACCACCCTATGCTTTTACATTCACTTAAGCAGGCAAGTAACAATGGATTTAACATCTCACCTGACAAGTGTCAATCACTCCACAAGTCATTGTGAACTATTAGAGTCATAGACCTGTACAGCACGGAAACAGACCCTTTGGTCCATCTCACCCGTGCCAACCCAGACAGTCCCATTTGTCAACATTCAGCCCATTGTCCTCCAAACCCTTCCTATTCATATACCCATCCAGGTGCCTTTTAAATGTTGTAATTGTACCAGCCTCCACCACTTCCTCTGGCAGCTCATTCCGTACACGCACCACCCTCTGCGTGAAAAAGTTGCCCCTTATGTCCTTTTTATGTTTCTTCCCCTCTCACCTTAAACCTTTAGTTTTGGACTTGCCAACCTGGGAAAAAGACCTTGGCTATTCACCTTATCCATGCCCCGCGTGATTCGAGAAATTTGTATAAGATCATTCCCCGCCCCCCCCCGAAGCCTCCGACACTCCAGGGAAAATAGCCCCAGTCATTACCTCAAACGATTGCTCTCTATCTCCTTGACAGATATCTGTAGTTGTTACTGAGATTGGGACATATACTCCTTCACACACAAGAATGACTCTACACACAATTGTGTCCTCATGGCTGCCGGCTTTTGGGATTTGAGAGTGTTCCGACATTTTCAATAAAGCCTCTGCACTATCTAATATTACTAGGTCACCCAGATAGGTAGACACCAGAATGATACAAGTTTCTAGATTGATTCTGAAATTTACAATTGACTTTAATACCTCAATAAGTACAAGATAAATCGAAAGCTAGATATGAAAAATGAATCTGAAATGATAACTGTCAACAAGCTCTGAATCTAATGGCCTTTACTGGAAAATGACAGTGGACAGCATGAGGATGTGATTGAATTTAACTGTACTGCTTCCATGATCAAACAGCCTGGTAATGCTTACTTTTCATAACACGTTGTGAGAATGATTGAGGAGGAGCCTTGCAACTGACCATAGAAGAAGCATTATTCCATTTTCACAGATTATTTCATTGCTGCCACTCTTTAAATAGCTTATTGTCAATGAATCTTGAAATATTACTCCACAATCTGAGTCTCCCCAACCCTGAATATTGGAGCCGTTCATTTCCTTTCATGTCAGCGAAATAGAATGCACTCTGTAAATGGACCCGAACATCTCACTGTGTAGGAGGTTAATGAGGTCTCGTCTGTTTGAAAGAATTTCATAGAGAATAATAAATGGTCGCACAGCAGATTGCACACCAGTAAAAATCATCATCAAAACATTCCCACAGGGACTGTGCCCTCTCCCAACAGTGTATTCAGAAAGCATCTGTAGAGAAATGTCATGCAATCACATCCTTTATTTTAAGAGATTCTTAGAAGCATATCAGAAGAAAGGGTAACAAAAAAAATTCACATTCCTACTGACTTTTGATCATGGGTGATCAGGAATAGGTTGCTCAGAGGTAACAATTTATCAAAGAAGGGACTGAGGGGAGGAGAACTGCGAAGGTATAAAATGCCACTGAAAAATAGTAACTAATGTCAAGCTAGAAGTGTCGGGCCGACTCAACATTTGGTCACTTTGTTAAGCAGTAGAAGTGATTATAACAAAAAAACTGCAGATACTGGAAATCTGAAACTAAAATTGAGTTACTCAGCAGGTCTGAAAGCATCTGTGGAGGGGAAACAGAGCTAACGTTTTGAGTGGAGCATAAACGATGTTAGCTAATTTATTTAGCAGATTTAATTGCCAACTTGTTGTCGTTCATTATTGACCAATCCCTTTCATTCCACTGCTTGCAATTGTTCATTGGGCAACCTATTGTTTAAGAACAAAAAGATTAGCTGCTTCGCAACTCCCTTTCACTAGGCAAAAGTGAGGCCTGCAGATGCTGGAAATCAGAGTCTAGATTAGAATGGTGCTGGAAAAGCACAGCAGGTCAGGCAGCATCTGAGGAGCTGTAAAATCCTCGTTTCGGGCAAACGCCCCTCATCAGGAAAAGCCCTGCTCGAAACGTTGATTTTTCTGCTCCTTGGATGCTGCCTGACCTGCTGTGCTTTTCCAGCACCACTCTAATCTAAACTTCCTTTCACTGCCCAGTAATTGTCACCTAAGTTCAGTCATTAGCAGTCCCATACTGTCTTTACTGTTAAGGCTGAAGAGTATGTGGCTGCTTTGGATGGAACAGTCATCAGTAAATACTGGAACAGATTCTGTCATTTCTTCTCTCATTGGTAATATGACTAGACACTAGACCACAGCAAAGTTGCTGTGGAGGATGTGAAATCAATATGTTTCATCCTCAGAACGTCTTTACAAACAGTTTTACATAAACAATGATGGTTGTCAGTAATATCGCCCATTCCATCGCTGTCCTGTTGTGTAGTTTCACCCTTGCATCTGCTAATCTGCTGCAGGAAGACATTTATGTCTTTGAGATCTGACGGTTCCAACACACTCCTAGCTCATCTCCCATTGTGGCCATTCAAAATTCTCTGTCCATGTTTTAACTTGCACCTAGTCCTGTTCCCCTACCAACCCTGTGCTCACTCACTTACCTGGTCGAGCAACATCTCAATTTTAAACTTCTCATCTCTGTTTTTAAATCCAGCCACGATCTTGTTCCTCCCTATCTTTGTAAAATCCTCCAAACAAACAAACAAATCTCCAACATATCTGTGTTGATCTAACCCAGGATTTTAAACATTCCAACGTTAGAGATCATGATTTCAGAAGCCAAGTCCAAAGCTCTGGAATTCTCTCCCTAAACCTTCCTGATATTCCTTCATGTTTCTGTTTGCAGACACACTTCTAAAACCTTCTCCTTTGACCAAAGTTTCGGTCATCTGATCAAAATATATCTACGGCTCCATCGGACATTGAACAAAGAACAGTACATCAGAGGAACAGGCGCTTCGGCCCACAATGTTGTGCTGAACATGACGACAAATTAAACTAATCCCTTCTGCCTGTCCATGGTCCCTATCCCTCAATTCCTTGTATATTCTTGTCCTCATCTAAAAGCCCCTTAAATGCCCCTATTGTATCTGTCCCCACCAACACCCCTAGCACTGCGTTCCAGACACCTACTACTCTCAGTTTAAAAATCTTGCCCCTCACATCTCCTTTAAACTTTCCCACTTTCAACTTAAATGTATTAGATATTTCAACTCTGGGAAAAAGATTCTGGCCATCAACACTAACTATGCATCTCATACTTTGATAGAATTCTATCAAGTCTCCCCTCAGACACCATCACTGCAGAGAAAACAACCTGAATTTTTGTAGCCACTCCTTATAGTTTTTACCCTCTAATCCAGACAGCATCCTGGTTAAACTCTGCTGCACCATCTCCAAAGCCTCCATATTCTTCCTGTAATGTGACGACCAGGATTGTACACAATCCTCTATGTGAGACCTAACCAAAGTCTTATAAATCTGCAACATGACATCCTGATTCTTGTACTCAATGTCATTTATTTTTATAATGCTCTCACAAAGTGCCTTAGAATGTTTTGCTTATTAAATGTCATTACATGCAGCAAGCTTCCTGTTTGGTGGAATATGTTTCATATTAATTGCATTTTCAGTTGTCTTTTTAATAATTGGACACATAACTCACTATAGAAGGTTCAGGAGGGTGCTCTGTTAGCAAATCAGGCTTTCTGGTCAATGACATCAGAGCCAAACTTATTAACAGTACATTCAGGAACAAAGCCAGCAGTTAGCACAGACTATTCAATTAATCCTAGGTGCTATTTGTGAAAATATATACAGTACCTTGGGATATTCATTACTTAAAAACCTCAATAAAAACATTTAAACAGTATTTTCAGTATTTTCCACTAATTAAAAAGAGACCAGATTACCCACCCTACACTGAATTCTAAAACCACTGAAGTCTTGATGTCATTATCCAGGATTGTACTGATCTCTCTGCACTAGCCGCTCACATCTGACAGTGAGCTCACAGATTTACGAAGTGTCAGGTTTACAGAAGGCAGTGGACAATCAAGTGGCAGACTTCCCCTAGTGACTCGAATTCTGTTTCAATTAGTGGATTAACTCAAAGGGAGCGAAAAGTATGTTACATTTAAGAATGAGCCCCTCCCAATATATAAATGTCCCTTTAAGTGGAACAAGCTGGCATAATGGTGCCGAGTGCAGTTCAGGGTGAGCCACACCAGCCAGTCTCTGAGTGCGATGGAAGTGTTAAAGCAGCTGGTGCTGTCGATACTGAGGTTCGTTTTTTTTTTCCTGACAACCCCTGAGGGAGAGCCATGTGTCAACCATCTGGCTCCAACAAATCACATTACACCAGATCCCCTAGCACAGCACAGGGGCTCGCCAATATTGCAGGCGACGTGGCTGTGTTAAATTCCATTCGCTCCCCAGGGTTTTCAATGGCAAACTCAGGGTTCACAGGTTAAACTGCCACCAGCTAATAATGTGGACCCTTTGGGTTGTGTGAGGCTTTGGAGATTTTCACTGTCAGATTTATGAACTTTCTTCATAAAACACACAATTTATCAACTAGCAGGTAACTCGGTTGATGTATTTCTCTATGAGTATCAGTTCAGGCCAGCAAGTGGGAGGAAAGCGAAGTGAGAAGATAAATTAAATTGAATTGAATGAGCTTTATTGTCACATGTACTCAAATGAGTACAGTGAAAGTTTATACGTTATAACTTACAATGCCAGCTCAGGTACAAAGTACCTCGGTACAATTCTGAGTTACAGATTAGAGAGATGAAGAAAATGAAATTACCTTATAGCTCTACACAGTATAACCAGAGGACAGGGAAATAAGTAGCAAAGTTAGAAAGGCAAACATTACAGTCTCTCTCCAAGGGCTCTCTGCAACAGACCAGCAAGTGGATCACTGAAGCAATCACAACGAATAAGAGTCCAAAAGATGATTTGGTTTGGATATTAAAAGTGATGTCTGAAAGGCTCACTGACTTTACAAACACTGAGGAGACAGTGAACTGAGAAATGTGATCGACAGTGATGGCTACACTATTCCAGAGTGAAGATTGAGCTCGTATTTTCTTTGCACAAGGCAAGCTGTGCTGAATGAAACCTTGATAATTAACAATTACATTGGCTGTAACATACCCTATGTTCCAAATATTTCAGATAAGAGCCACCTTTTACTGTTATAAATTGAAGCACTGGTCATTAATGAGGGACAAGGTCAGTCAAAGGGAGAAGAAAGCTATGATTATCATTTGAACTGTTCCTTTGTTGGTTTGAAAGGTTGCATTTTCAATTTTTAAATAGCACTTGGGAACCCAATGTATCTCACAGAGACATAGACTACATTTAGAATCTGTAAATCTTAAACATTATGCAACAGGTGAAGAAAAAGCAAAAATCTGCAGGTGCTAGAAATCTGAAACAAAGCCAAAAGTATTGAAATAAAAACAGCAAGTGCTGAAGATACGCAGCAGATCGGCAGCAGCTGAGGAGAGGGAAATAATTAATGCTTCAATGTCAATCCAGGAATTTAGATTAGGTTCCCTACAGTGTGGAAACAGGCCCTTCGGCCCAACAAGTCCACACCAACCCTCCGAAGAGTAACCCACCCAGACTCATTTCCCTCTGACTAATGCACCTAACACTACGGGCAATGTAGCATGGCCAGTTCACCTGACCTGCACATCTTTGGGCTGTGGGAGGAAACCGGAGCAAACCCACACAGACACGGGGAGGATGTGCAAACTCCACACAGACAGTCGCCCGAGGCTGGAATTAAACCGGGGACCCTGGTGCTGTGAGGCAGCAGTGCTAACCACTGAGCCACCGTGCTGCTGCTGGAAATGCGTGGTAAATAAGACAGAGAAGCAACAAAGCTCACGTTTCATGAATAGACCTTCCTTCAGAAGTCAGAAAGGGCATCTCCTGAGAATATTTGTGTTATTTTGCTGTTTTAAGAGAAAGAATGGGAGTGGGGTCTGGATGTGATTCAATATTGTATCACATACTGCTTTCTGCACCAGGAGCTGAGGAGTGTTATTATCTAATAAGGTCTGAATGGAACACGACAGCATATGAGGAATGTATTAATGAATAATTAATTGAGTGGGAATTGCATGTATAAATATGGCGAGTTAATAATTACTACACAGTTTTATCAAGTGTGGTTAATTGAAATAAAGCTCTGAATAAAAGTGTGGATTTAAACTCTGTTCAAAAACACTTATCTTCTCGTGTATAACCTTACCTGGGAGTCAGAGCCTGTGGGAGAGATGCATGCAGCCAACAAGCCATTGAATCAATGGCAGAAAGCGAGGGAGCTCAGAGGAACTGAGGAATCCGAGGGTCTTGTCCACAGACGCCTGAATGTGGCAAACAGGATAACAGTGTAGTTAAGTAGCAAAACAGGACGTTTGGGCTTTTCAGTGATGACAAAGATTATAAGAGCTGGGTAATCACGTTGGAGCTATACAGAATTTTGGTGAGGCCACAGTTGCAGTACTGTGTGCGGTTCTGGTCATCATGCTACAGATAAGGGTGTGATTACACTGGAGGGGGTGCAGAGGAGCTTCATCAGGATGTTGCCTGGGATGGAATATTTCAGGAGAAAGTGAGAACTGCAGATGCTGGAGGTCAGAGTCAAGAGTGTGAGCACAGCAGGTCAGGCAGCATCTGAGGAGGAGGAGAATCGATGTTTTGGGCATAAACCCTTCAAGAGGAATGGAGTATTTTAGCGATGAAGAGATGCTGGATAATCTCAGGTTGGTTTCTTTGGAGCAGGGAATGTTGAGGGAGGACCTGATTGAGGTGTATAAGATTATGAGGGGCGTGGCCAGGGGGACAGAAAGCAGCTGTCCCCCTTTAATTGAAGGGCAAATAATGAGAGGGAGTAATTTTAAAGTGAAAGGCAGGAGACTTTGAGGGAAGTTGAGGAAAAACCTTTTTCACCCAGAGGCTGATGGGATCTGGAATGTACTGGGAGGGTAGTTGAGCCAGGTAACCTCATTGCATTTAAAAATCACTTGGATGAGCACTTCAAATGTCATAACATTCAATGCTATGGGCCTAGTGTGGGAAATTGGGATTAGTATAGACAGCAGTATTGTTAAGCAGCACAGACGTGATGGGCTGAACAGTCTCTTCTGCCCTGTATGATTCTATGGAGGCAGGGGTTGGTCAAGTCAAAATGTAAAGTGTCTGAGTATGATTACCTACTGATGGTTTCTGATAATGAATCTATGACCAGTGGAAGAATAAAGTTATAGTGTGGACCTGGTTTACTGCTTTACCAAAGGGAAAGCAAGGTATGGTTTTAATGTGTTTGTTTAAAATCAAAGCTTTGTAGTTTGAACATCGATGAAGGTTTTGACAAATGGTCAACTTTCATGAAGAAAATTCTTCAAAAAAATGGTTTTATTGACTATTACAAGGTGTGGTCAGATTTTCAGATATTTGGAAAGACTTAAGAATTGTGCAGTGAAGGAGTCGAGAAAGAAATACAGCAGTTTGGATGCAAAGCTGCAGAGATTCCATTTGGAAATTCCCCAATCTGTGTTGGCATTTAGATGGTTGAGCTAAGCCAAGGTATCAAGTATGGACAGGCTTGTAATTTGACAGGAGTTAAATTTGTGGGTAAACATACGCCACTCCAACAAATGTCAGCAACACTAAACAGAAATTCTTCAGAAAGCATTTGTTCCTAACAGCGCTAAGTGGGTAATAGAGAACAGAAAATAGAGGACACAACATTAACAGTTTGGTGAGAATGTCCAGATGCAATTTGTAGGCGACTATATTAAAGGAAACCCTTTTCAAAAGACAGAAATGTGATTGATCAGTTTGAGAAGCGAACAGAACTTATGATTTACAATAAGAGAGTGAACCCAAAAATCCACACGGTGTTCACAACCCAATGGTCAGGTGTGAGTCAAAATATCGGTAGTATAGTGAATTTTTCCAATGAATCTAATAAGGTATTTAAAACTAAATTTGCATCAGAAGATTTGGAGGAAGGAGATGGAAAAATGGAACAAAGAGAGGGCATTGAATTGGTCACAAGAAGCCACACCCCAAGTATTGCATTTCACTGACGCCAGTTACCACCATACTGGGGGCAGTTTAGTGCCTGGACTCAGGCACCCAGAGGCAGGCTTGGGGGTCATAGGCCTAGGTAGGTTTTCAGGCTCTTTCCCGGCTCTCTGGACAAAATGAAACCAAAGACCACTCTGTTGATCCAGGATAAAGTGAAACTGTCACTTGGGCTCTTACAGGTTAATTATGGAAAGTGAGGATGGATTGGCAAATTGTGATTCACTAACGTGATTGAGTTTTTAGATGAGGAATAGGACAGCAAAGGAAACCAAAAAAACAAGCCTATGGCCCTCTCCCTCCATACCCGCACACACACTGATGACATCATATGCACTGCCTCTGAAGTTCACTCATCACCTGCAGCTGCAGTCATTTTGCTTAAATATCTAGGGCCCATATGTCATGGTTTAAATGACCCCCTAATGAAAAATAGCATCTGTTTGAAGGTAGCTGTATTTTTACATCTGATGCCTCCCTGAAGCATGAAAGGGCAAATTGTAGCCATGTTACATTACTCTATCCCAAAGGAAGTACTATATGCCAGGTCTCAGCCCAGAACTTCCAGCTTGAGGACCCAGGCACCATTTTGGCCCAACTGCATTGTCCTTGAATCCCTGTAATAATCAAGGTCTTAGGTACTTGAGGGATTATAATGTATTGGATGGGTTTTTATCTGTAAGGGGGCTTTTGTGCTATGGGATCATGGAAGGCAGCCAGATTTGTTAACATAGAACATAGAACATTACACACAGTACAGGCCCTTCAGCCCTCGATGTTGCGCCGACCTGTGAAACCAATCTGAAGCCCATCTAACCTACACGTGTTCCATTATTGTCCATACGTTTATCCAATGACCATTTAAGTGCCCTTAAAGTTGGCGTGTCCACTACTGTTGCAGGCAGGGCATTCCATGCCCCTACTACTCTCTTTGTAAAGAAACTACCTCTGACCTCTGTCCTATATCCATCACCCTTCAATTCAAAGTTACGTCCCCTTGTGCTAGCCATCACCATCCAAGGAAAAATGCTCTCACTGTCCATTCTATCTAATCCTCTGATCATCTTGTATGACTCTATGAAGTAACCTCTCAATCTTTTTCTTTCTAACGAAAACAGCCTCAAGCCCCTCAGCCTTTCCTCATAAGATCTTCCTTCCATACCAGACAACATCCTGGTAAATCTCCTCTGCACACTTTCCAATGCTTCTGCACCCTTCCTATAATGCAGCGACCAGAACTGTGTGCAATACACCAAGTACGGCCGCACCAGAGTTTTGTACAGCTGCAACGTGACCTCGTGGCTCCGAAACTCAATCCCTCTACCAACAAAAGCTATCACACCGTTAATAACTTGATTTAAACATCTCATCCAAATGCTGACACTCTGATCACATTCCACTCTCTTGAACTTGCATTAAAGTATCAGCTGAGATTGTTCCACTGCAGAAAGCCAGATGAGGAAAGATAGCCAGTCTCTACTCATTTCTATATTCACTCACAGAGACATTTATGCATTACCTCCTCAACCCAACCATCACAGTTTTAGTCTTACTTTCAGAGCTGAAATGTATTTTAAGTATATGAGGATCATGCATATACAATTAAGTACAACTGATACAAAAGTATTTTCGACTACGCGCTCAAGAGGGGAATTGAATCTACAACTACCTGGGGAGTATTGCTGAACAAAAAGACTTTGAAAGTGGAATCGCAGGTGACAGCAGGAGGGCGAACTATTACCCCCTTCAACAATCACAACGATTCATGTTTCGGTCCTGACTAAGAAAGAGTTAATTTGTAGCAATGTACTAATTCCTAGTTCATTGAAAGTAGAATTGCAGAATAGTGAAGAAGGCTTTTCATATGCTTGACTTTATTGGTCAGTGCATTGAGTATAGCAGTTGGGAGGTCAAGTTGCAGCTGTACAGGGCATTGGTTCGGCCTATTTTGAATACTGTGTGCAATTCTGGCCTCCCTGCTGTAAGAAAGGTCCCAAAGGGGCAACGTTTTCATGCAGAGGGTGGTGCGTGAATGGACTGAGCTGCCAGAGGAACTGATGGAGTCTGGTATAATTACAACAATTAAAAGGCATCTGGATGGGTATCTGAATAGGAATGATTTTGAGGGATATAGGCCAAATGCTGGCAAACGAGACTAAATTAATTTATGATATCTGGTCAGCATGGACAGGTTGGACTGAAGGGTCTGTTTCCGTGCTGTACATCTCTAAGGCTCCATGACTGGTGCAATGGTGGGAGTGACATCTCTCTACCAAGACTGACACCTTATCCAAAATGATATTAAATCCTTCAGCCTTTGCTTCCTTTTTGCAAATTTTCACAGTTGGTGATCTGGGACAGGTAAAGGGACTAGACGATTAATAATGAAGGACTGACAAAGCTGATTCAGGAAGTGGATTTGGAAATTGTGGTGAATTGTGGTGTGTAAGTACTGCTAAAAAAGCTCACGGAATTTAAGGTGGACCGAAAGAGGCACATGGAAAAGATCAAAAATAAGTAATCTTGTCGTGAAATAGAGTAATGATTACTCCCTACATGGAATATTGCGTATAGGTCTTAAACCCATTTCACGAAAGCGATGTCGCTGACCTCGACAAAATAACTATTGGAATGATGAGAGGAGGCAGCAGATTAACCTCTTCAGCATTGCTGAGGATTCTTCTCAATAGTGAGGAACAAACTGGAAATTATTGATTTAAATATGATGCAGTTCACCCACTTGTGTCAGCATTAGACGAAGAGGCATAAGGAAGTGAATTCAAAGGAAGTAAAGGCAGATTTAGACAGGATGTCAAAAGTATTGCTTAACTGAGAGAAAATTTGACAAGGATAGCTTATCAAGTGACTGTATGTGGCAATTAGTTTAGACTTCCAAGACAAACTTGACCAAAATCTTGAAGAGAAAAAAACACAAGAATTTGTTACTACTGTTCAGACAGCAGGAGGGTGGATCTATCACCCCCTTCAGCAATTACAACGCTTCATGTTTGGGTACTGACTACGAGAGAGTTAATTTGCAGCAATGTACTCATTCCGTTTTGAAGAGAGTGCTCGAGGATTTGAGATGAATCAGCTAACTTTATTCTTAATGCTCTGAATCTGACTTAAAAGAAAAATCAGCTGAAAATGCAGGAATGAAATGCAAAAGGATTTAATTTGTTTGTGCATTACAGGGGGCAGGATGACAAATTGCCTGAATGGATCATTATTCAAATAAGTGCTTTTCAGCTGTTTGAAAGTACAAATCACAAATTCATTCCAAAGAACAGTTCAGCATTTGCTCAGTGAGGGAGATCATAGGCATATGTTTGAAAAGAGAGAGACAATTTGCAGTGTGTGAAAGAATGACAACTAGACAAGGTTAGTTCAGGGGCGAAAGCAACACAGTCTTCCTACTGGTATCATCCTGGAAAATGATTGCGAATGCTCATCTCAGACTCCAACGGTCATATGATCAAACTCCTCCCTCAAAAAAACAGGACACTAAGCATCATGAACATATCCCTTTGCTTCAGCTCCATATTCCTTTAATAATCCTTTTCAGAGCAAAACTGTTCACCTCAAAGTTATGAATGAAGTGAACATTCATTGCTTTTTACATTAAGGAGTGTCACACTTGCAAGGGGTCTCCTCCAGGTATTTTACAGATGGTCCTCAGAATGAATACAACTATACACAACATGGAATAATGTGTCAATTCTTCCCAAAAGATTAATTTGTAATCATTTACATCCCCTTCATGATGGTATAAATATTCAGGATGCCTCACTCTTTGGATTTACGAAGCTACAGTTACCCCACAGTGAACTGGATTAGCATAATAATTTTGATTGCTATATTTAATTTCTTTCACTCTGCCCAACCATCAAGTCATCACGTTCACATCCATTTTCCATCCTATGAATACTTTCCATTCCCCTCCTGTCCTACTTGCTTCTTTTTCATGCTCCTTATCTCCCAATATTTCCTGCATGCAACTTCCAAAGGACATTGTCGTGGCTATCGACGGCTATTCAGGGATTATTTTCCCCATTAGAAAATTTTAAGGCTTGAGAGATGTTAAGGCTTCCCCTCAGCCTTTGTTGAACTGAGCTTTCCTTCACTAAGTGGCAATGAAGACAAGCATTGTGACAAAGCATGGCATTGGAATGTCAAGACACAGAGAACAATAACTTGAAACTGTGGCTCCCATTTTCAAACAAACCCAGGCCCTTAGTTTCTTAACTTTCATAACTTTAAGTGGGAAACAGCGGGAATGCAATTACATCAGCCCTCTATCCCCAGCTCCACCACACTGGGACAACAACATTCCCAAATGAATGTGATCATCGTTACAATTCCTTCTGGTGCCCTACTGCACTTACTGTAGGAGATTGCGATGATCCCCTGCTGAAATTCAGGATCATCAGCTGAATGAGACTGGTACTTGGTACAGACCAAATCAGAATATCTGACAGCTTGTCGATCGTTTGATGAGAGATATTCACACTCTCAATTCCTTGGTTCTGGCTGTCATTTTACAGATTCAAAAGCAAATAGTTTGGGTGTCTCACAAATTATAGCTGGTTTTCAAGTCGGACACTGGTTTCACTTATACTCTACATAGCATAACTTACCTTGTTTCATACTCCTTCATCTTTGGTCTTAAATACAGTAAAGATTCCACTGAGGCAAAAGATGCCAGTAAATATAGGCGATGTCTTTCAGAAAAAGATGGATCAGTATATGAAGGAGAAAGACATAGAAGAATATATGGATAAAGTTAGTTTAAAGGTGGCTTCTCTGGGTTTATAACAGCAGCCTTCTGCACTGCATGGTCTGTTTCTAGGTTCAGTATAAATCTAATAATATAAGTTTGTGTAAAATTGAAATACAGAAATATTGGTCAGTGAAAAATTGGAAAATTGCGTACAGTTCTGGTCAACATATTACCAGAAGGATGTGGATGCTTTGGAGAGGGTACAGAAACGGTTTACCTGGAAGTTGCCTAGTATGGGGGATTTTAGCGATGAAGGCAGGTTGGATAGATTGGGTTTGTTTTCACCAGAATGTGGGAAGGTGAGAGGCGACCTGATTGAAGTTTGTAAGGCTGTGAATGGCATGGATAGAGTGGAAAGTACGATGCCTTTTCCTAGTGTGGAGGGGTCAATTACTAGGGGACACCGGTTCAAGGTGCAAGGGGGGGGGGGGGTGTTTAAAGGAGATGTGTGAACAAGTTTTTCACACAAAGGGTGGTGAGTGCCTGGAACACATTGCCAGAGGAGATGGTGGAAGCAGACCCAGTAGCAGCATTCAGGAAGCACCTGGACAAATACAGGAATAGGAAGGGAATAGAGGGATACGGATCCTGTAAGTGAAGACAGGAAGGGCAAAATGTGGCAGCGCAGCCTTGAAGAGCCAAAGGGCCTGTCCCTGTGCTGTACTGTTCTTTGCTCTTCTTTGTTCAATAAAAGCTTTGCAAAAGCGATAGTTTTTAAGAAAGGATTTCAGGGCTGCTGTGAAAGAGAGAATGAGAAAGAATTGCAGGGCTGGAGGGGATCCAGTAATT
>NC_057725.1:63947910-63956033 GCF_004010195.1 Chiloscyllium plagiosum
TGTGGTGGTGTTGTGGTGTGATGGTGTGGTGGAATGAGTCACCAGGAGGTGGATGAAAGTTAATGCAGTGAAATATGATGTGCCACTTCACGGGAGGAAGAGTAAGAAGACACCATACAAATGATACAGTCCTCGATTATATCGATCTCAAAAGGAAACTGTGGTCATTGGCACATGAATCATAATATATGAACATATGGTCTGCTGGGTTTTATAAACTCAAATGGGTTGTGTTAAAGTAAGAAAAGCTATATAAAACACTTGTTTGGAATTTTTCCTGGGAAACTGTGAACATTTTACACAGGATGTGAAGGCTTTGGACAAGATGCAGAATAGATTCCAGGAATGAGGGACTTCGATTCCGAGCGCACATTGTGAACTAACTCCACAGAGGCTGGTGTCCTGTCACCAAGTCACCCTTTATTTCCCTGCGGAGAGTCCTTGACACTGATTCACCTTCCTCAGAGCCAGCTCTCAGAGTGAACAGGATGTCTGATACTCTCGTTTAAATCTGTCAGCCAGGGCTCTCTGAATGGACCAGGTTAGTGGCCCCAATCAGGGAACTCCTATATATATATTTATTTATTTATTTTCCTCAGTTGAGGAAGCTCGAATCTAGTGAACTCCTATACTCTGAGCTCCACATGGCTGATCTCGTTACTATCACAACACATTGGGTGGACTGCAACGGTTCTCATGGGAGAGAGGAATGTTGAGAGGAGATTTGTGAGAGGTGTTCAAAATCTTGGAAGGTTTCGAGGGAGTGGACAGAGAGAAGGTGTTCCCATTGGGAGAAGGATGGAGAACACTGGTTTAAGGTACTTGGCTCAAACAATATGAGGAAATCTCTTTTCACAGAAGTAAGTGGTTAGGTTTGGGAATGACCTGTCTGACAGGATGGTGCAGGCTGATCCAACCATGAACTTTCAATTGAAATTGATTAAACATTGAAAGAGGGCAGAGAAACTGCAGGAATACAGTGAAAGGGGATGGGACTCTCTGAGTTACTCCACAGAGTCACAAGAGCACAGTGGGCCCATGTTCCCCATTATCATCATTCCATTCATATTCCATGAAATAATTTTCCTGTCTCAGTCATAGAGTCATACAGTCATAGAGATGTACAGCATGGAAATAGTCCCTTCGGTCCAACCTGTCCATGCCGACCAGATATCCCAACCCAATCTAGTCCCACCTGCCAGCACCCGGCCCATATCCCTCCAAACCCTTCCTATTCATATACCCATCCAAATGCCTCTTAAATGTTGCAATTGTACCAGCCTCCACCACATCCTCTGGCAGTTCATTCCATACACGTACCACCCTCTGTGTGAAAAAGTTGCCCCTTAGGCCTCTTTTATATCTTTCCACTCTCACCCTAAACCTATGCCCTCTAGTTCTGGACTCCCCGACTCCATGCCCCTCATAATTTTGTAAACCTCTATAAGGTCACCCCTCAGCCTCCGACGCTCCAGTGAAAACATCCCCAGCCTGTTCAGCCTCTCCCTGTAGTTCATTGATGTCACAACGTGAAAGGGCAAACTGCAAATATACACAGGCACTCTTCCTAAGTTTGAACATGGTGTGAGTAAAAGTGTCAGAGATTTCCAGTGTGTCATTGAGAGTCATACACGATTTTGAGAAAATGATGATTTCATTCACAAAACAAGCAATGAGGCTTAGACGCTAATGCAGCAGCCTGTCAGACAGTAAGTAACAAAACCAAACCACTGTCACTGCCCAGGCCAAGCATTTGTTCCATGTGTCCACACTGTGTAGATACTTTCCTCACTGACCCATTCAGGGATGTTAATACCCAGCTCGGGAACAGATGGAACTCCAATCCAGGTCCTAAAAGCAGGGACACTACCACAAGAGCCCCTTCCTCGCATTGTAAGCTCTGCACTGCATGAAAGATCATAAAGGTGCATCCTTCCTGACACTCCAAGCATTCGTTACTTTTCAAGCTAACTACTGCAAACCCTTCAGATACAACTTGGGCAGTTCTCTCACCCAGTTTGTGTGTCAGATAGACAGAGGGAAAATGCCAATTCCTCTAAATTTGTGAAATCAGAATGACCAAGCTGACAATCACAGAGCCTTCAATTAGTCCCCATCCTTAAACCAGATCCCAAATTGTATATCTCATTATTCAGTTTGGAAAATCTTAACATTAAAAGAAAACCATCATTACTGATGACTTTAGCTTCTTACCAATGCTTGGTCAATGCACTGTCTCGCACTAAAACTTTTTCCACTTGTTTTTGAAGTTAGAGGAATTTGGGTAAATGTGCATTTTCACAAGTGCTATCACTCATTGAGCAATAAATGAAGAGTTTAAATTGCTATGGCAAACAATGCAGTTTTATAATTGCTGGGGACTGTCAGTTGAATTTTGCACAACAGAAAGGTTATAAAGAAATGCAGTCAGTTTAGGCAGTGCAGGTAAATAGCAAACAGTATAATGTGCACTTACTAATGCATGTTTGAAAGTGTTTACATTTCAATGTCCACATGTGACTATACTGTTGCATGTATACATTACTCTTTATAGTAAGTGCCTATAGGTAGGAATGGAAGCATATGTGTCTGTATGTATGCATTTTGGATTGAAATGTTCTACATTGAATATATCTCAATCTGCTGAATGAATCATGTATTAACTCCATTTTAAGGACAAATAGGCTATCGATTGACCAGAAAACTCCTTGTGTTGTGAATCTGCTGTGTTCCTATGTTTTAGGAGTATAACTTTCAGTTTGCAAATTTGAATTTTTAATTGTAAGAAACAAAAATACCCAAGTTGAGTAATTATAAATCAGAGGGTGATTGATGTCTGTTTAATAAAGACAGATTAGATTAGATTACATTACAGTGTGGAAACAGGCCCTTCGGCCCAACAAGTCCACGCCGACCCGCCGAAGCGAACCCACCCATACCCCTACCCCTACATTTACCCCTTACCTAACACTACGGGCAATTTAGCATGGCCAATTCACCTGGCCCTGCACATCTTTGGACTGTGGGAGGAAACCGGAGCACCCGGAGGAAACCCACGCAGACATGGGGAGAACGTGCAAACTCCACACAGTCAGTCGCCTGAGGCGGGAATTGAACCCGGGTCTCTGGCGCTGCGAGGCAACAGTGCTAACCACTGTGCCACCGTGCCGCCCACGATGTGGAATGGAACAACATTTAACAATGGTGACCCCTTCTGAATGGTGAGAGAGAATAGGAAATAAGTTGTGCAGTGGGGTGCCCTTTGGTTGCAGCTGGAACTGTGAGGTTTCTCCCAGTCAGCTTGGGAGCAGCTTTGAAACAGGCTGTTTCTTCCGATTCCTACAGATGGAACAACCTCTTGCTGCATTCTTGACTGAGAGCCCAAACATCCATTAGTCTGTTGAACCAACTGTGCCCAAATTAAAACATTGCTTGATTGGCATCTTTTCCTCTTGCAATCTATTCCGCAAAATGTTATTGACACAATATAAAGAGATGTTAGTGCTCATAGTTTCTGCTGTTGGATATTTTAAGGTCAGGATAGGGCGGTATTAAAAGGAGATTTTTGAAGAAGTAGCAAGTTATAAATGGGTTTTTAATAAATTCACTAAATGTAAAATTGTTACTATAGCATTGATTGATATACTGTGCAGAATAAAATGTTTGATAGTCTGGAATAGAGCACATAAGGGGCCACTGGAGGCTATAGGTTGACATGAATGAGACTCTTTGCACTTATCCTTTGAAAGCTTCCCTCACCCAGACTACGGTCCACACCTTGAAGGGGTAGCAAACTCCCCCCACAATGCCCTGAAAAGCTGGCCCTACTCTGGAAAGTTACGGGATAGAAGGAAGACTCAATCCCTGCAATGGGAGCAGTCAGGTTAGGAGTGCACTGTGTCATACACCAGCCCACACTATGCTCCCACACTGATGAACACTGAGGGCATCAGGAAAGGGAATCCTGGAATCCAGGGCTGGTTCACAGGCACGATCTGCTCTTCATAGGGGGGTGAGGAGCTGAATATCAGGACTACCACCTGCCCTGACTCCTCCTGCCCACCTGGGGGCTGTTTCTCTCTTGGAATGAGAGGGAGGCAACTATTGAAGGAGATGGAAGTGGGTAGTGCAGCTACTACAGTAGGTGCAGGTGGAGAGGTGACCAAATGAGTAATAGGGCAGTTGAGGCAGCAGGGTTAGTGTAGTTCGGGGAGGTAACAGTGAGGGTGGGAAGACATTGACAGCAATAATAAGAGTGGTAGAGCACTAGCCTCAGTGGGAGGCGGGTACAGTAGCAGAGATAGAGTGAGTGTGAGCTATCAAAGAGAAGATGGTGCCACTTTGTTGCTAGGTGAAGTTGATCATTGACCCACTTCCCACATTTCTGTGAGAGAGGGAAGCCATGCCAATATTGTCATTGATATATCGGAGAAAGAGTGATGGGTGGGGGCCAAAATAGGACTGGAACCAGGAACGTTCCACGTACCCAACAAAGAGACAGGAATAACTGGGGTTCATGTGGGTACCCATGGCCACCCATCTGACCTGAAGAATGTGAGAGGACTTAAAGGAGAAGTTGTTCAGGGGGAGGACGAGCTAGGCCACACGGGGGAGGGTGGCGGTGAATGAGGACAGTTCAAGCCTTTGCTTCAGGAAGACGTGGAGAGCCCTGAGACCACTCCTTTCTCTGTCCAAATGTTTTACTCTCTCTTTTTGGTCTCTATTTCCACCCATCAGTTCTGAGGAACAGTCACTGGACCCAAAACATTAACTCTGATTTCCCTCCACAGATGCTGCCAGACCTGCTGAGATTTCCCAGCAAATTCTGCTCTGTTTAGAAGATTCAGCCCAATGTTCAGAAAAAGCAAGGTGAGGTTTGATGGTCCAGGTTACAATGGAGTACAGCTGGAGTACATTGTCACCATTGTTCCTAACAATGAGAGATCTTCGAGAAGTGTGGGTAAAATTTAACAGAATGGCACCGAGGATGAAGGAACGCAGGCATTTCAACCAACTGTAGAAACTTGGATTAGTTTGCCTTTAGCATTGACATTTCAGGAGAAATTCAATTGCGATAAAAGGTAATAAAACATGTGTGGAAGCTGGAAGGTGGGTAGGCCGTCCTGACCGCTGTCACCCCGGGCGGGTACCGGGGCGGGCTGCCCCAGAGGTGGTCGAAAAGTGTGTCAGGGTGGACCGAGAGCCGGAAGGTACGTAGGGGCGGGCTGCCTGAGAGTGGCTGGAAGGTGGTAGGGACGGGGCTTGCTGGGTCTGTATTGTAGCACTGTTTTTTATGTAACTGAATTGGCTTTTTCTGTAGAAATGTCATTGTTGCTGTTTTGTCATAATGTGAAACTGGGGTTTGGGATTTCTCCTCACTTCCCTGAAAACTGGTTGAACGGTAGGGTTTGGGGCCTGGCTTTACCATTCCTCTCCCCTATAAAATTACTGTTTCTCTGTATACAGCTATAAATGTTAACTATTTTTTGTAGACTCTTTTGTAATTGTTTAATAAAATATACAGGAAAAAAAAACATGGTTGGTAAGAAAATATAAATAAAGGCATAGAATATAAAAGTGAGTGTTAAACCTTTATAAACGTAGATTCATTCTCGAGTATCATCACCAACTCTGGACATTAAAGCTTTAGAATAATAGATTCCCTACAGTGTGGAAACAGGGCCATTAGGCCCAACAAGTCTACACTGACCCTCCGAAGAATAACCCACCCCCTCCCTACAATTACCCCTGACTAACGCACCTAATCTACACATCCATGAAGACTATGGACAATTTAGCATGACCAATTCACCTAACCTGCATATTTTTGGATTGTGGGAGGAAACCCACGTAGGCACGGGGAGAATGTGCAAACTCCTCGCAGACAGTCGCCCGAGGCTGGAATGAAACTCAGGTTTCTGGCGCCGTGAGGCAGCAGTGCTAAGCACTGAGCAACTGTGCCGACCATAAAGGATTTAAGGAAGATTCACCTGATGACGAACTACAGATGCATCTTTAGATTAGAGGAGCTTTCAAAAGACTTGTAAAAATGTCCAAAATAAGGGGGAGTTGGACAGAATATACATGGGGCAATTGTTTCCATTGGTGGAAGGGTTGAGACCCAAAGGGTGCAGATTGAAGGTGAATGGTAAAACCTTTAGTGCTTTTCTTTTTTTTTTCATAACATTTCCTTGGATTCTGGAATGCACTGCCTGAGAGTGTGGTGGAAGCAAATGGCTTTTTTCAAATGGGAATTGGATCACTGGCCGAAGAGAAACCAAATTGCAGGGGACAGGTAATGGAGGTACATTTTCTCAGTGACTCTTGAGGACAGCTATCACAAACATGATGGACCCATTGGCTTCCTTCTGAACTGTAGTGGAGGGCAAGTGTCTCACACTGAAGCCATATATTCCTGTAGTTCCTGCACAATAACGTACAGCAGTCCAAATTTCTTTACTACATAGAAACTAACGGACCATTCATTTCCTTGGAACTCTATAATGAAGATAACGTGTATGTAGCACCTCAGCTCTGTTCATTGTTCAATGCTGCTGATGTGAGACCATTTGCAAGTTCTGGCTCCAAGCCACTTCTGAATTTTTAACTTGACTGCTTCTCTCTATGGGTATCGATGAGACTTTGCAATATTTTGAACTTTGGTTTCAACTCACTAGATGTCAACTCCATTCAGAGAGGTTTATGTGGACCTGCAAGTATTTTGAGTAGATTCTTGCAATCACTAGAGGGTGCTTGGACTCCAGATCTAGCGACAAGGCAATGGGGACCAGTTCCCATGGATGTTGGCTGCATTTAGTGGAGACTGATCACACTGAAGCCAAGGAAGTATATATAGATTCACCCAGTTTGTCACATTAATGACAGATCTACTAGGGAAAAGCTATGGTCTCTGTGGTGATTGGAACAAGGTCATAGAGTCAGAGAGTCATAGAGATGTACAGCATGGAAACATGTCTAACCTGTCCACGCCGACCAGATATCCCAACCCAATCTAGTCCCACCTGCCAGCACCCGGCCCATATCCCTCCAAACCCTTCCTATTCATATACCCATCCAAATGCCTCTTAAATGTTGCAATTGTACCAGCCTCCACCACATCCTCTGGCAGTTCATTCCATACACATACCACCCTCTGCGTGAAAAAGTTGCCCCTTAGGTCTCTTTTATATCTTTCCCCTCTCACTCTAAATATATGCCCTCTAGTTCTGGACTCCCCAATTCATCCTATCCATGCCCCTCATAATTTTGTAAACCTCTATAAGGTCACCCCTCAGCCTCCGACGCTCCAGGGAAACAGCCCCAGCCTGTTCAGCCTTTCCCTATGGCTCAAATCCTCCAACCCTGGCAACATCCTTGTAAATCTTTTCTGTAACATTTCAAGTTTCACAACATCTTTCCGATAGGAAGGAGACAAGAATTGCACGCAATATTCCAACAGTGGCCAAACCAATGCCCTGTACCGCTGTAACATGACCTCCCAACTCCTGTACTCAATACTCTGACCAATAAAGGAAAGCATACCAAACGCCTTCTTCACTATCCTATCTACCTGCGACTCCACTTTCAAGGAGCTATGAACCTGCACTCCAAGGTCTCTTTGTTCAGCAACACTTCCTAGGACCTTACCATTAAGTGTATAAGTCCTGCTAAGATTTGCTTTCCCAAAATGCAGCACCTCGCATTTACCTGAATAAACTTCCATCTGCCATTTCTCAGCCCATTGGCCCATCTGGTCCAGATCCTGTTGAAATCTGAGGTAACGCTCTTCACTGTCCACTACACCTCCAATTTTGGTGTCATCTGCAAACTTACTAACTGTGTACCTCTATGCTCGCATCCAAATAATTTATGTAAATGACAAAAAGTAGAGGGCCCAGCACCGATCCTTGTGGCACTCCACTGGTCACAGGCCTCCAGTCTGAAAAACAACCCTCCACCACCACCCTCTGTCTTCTACCTTTGAGCCAGTTCTGTATCCAAATGGCTAGCTCTCCCTGTATTCCATGAGATCTAACCTTAATAATCAGTCTCCCATGGGGAACCTTATCGAACGCCTTACTGAAGTCCATGTAGGTCACATCTACCGCTCTGCCCTCATCAAT
>NC_057725.1:63956072-63968130 GCF_004010195.1 Chiloscyllium plagiosum
GCCAACCTCCAGTCTTCCGGCACCTCACCTGTGACTATCGATGATACAAATATCTCAGCAAGAGGCCCAGCAATCACTTCTCTAGCTTCCCACAGAGTTCTTGGGTACACCTGATCAGGTCCTGGGGATTTATCCACCTTTAACCGTTTCAAGACATCCAACACTTCCTCCTCTGTAATCTGGACATTTTGCAAGATGTCGCCATCTATTTACCTACAGTTTATATCTTCCATATCCTTTTCCGCAGTAAATACTGATGCAAAATATTCATTTAGTATCTCCCCCATTTTCTGTGGCTCCACACAAAAGCCGCCTTGCTGATCTTTGAGGGGCCCTATTCTCTCCCTAGTTCCCCTTTTGTCCTTAATATATTTGCAAAAACCCTTTGGATTCTCCTTAATTCTATTTGCCAACGCTATCTCGTATCCCCTTTTTTGCCGTCCTGATTTCCCTCTCAAGTATACTCCTACTTCCTTTATGCTCTTCTAAGGATTCACTCGATCTATCCTGTCTATACCTTACATATGCTTCCTTCTTTTTCTTAACCAAGCCCTCAATTTCTTCAGCTGAAAATGTGTTGCTGGAAAAGCGCAGCAGGTCAGGCAGCATCCAAAGAACAGGAGAATCGACGTTTCGGGCATAAGCCCTTCTTCAGGCTGACCTGACCTGCTGCACTTTTCCAACAACACATTTTCAGCTCTGATCTCCAGCATCTGCAGCCCTCACTTTCCCTCCATTTCTTTAGTCATCCAGCATTCCCTATACTTACCAGCCTTCCCTTTCACCCTAACAGGAATATACTTTCTCTGGATTCTTGTTCTCTGATTTCTGAAGGCTTCCCATTTTCCAGCCATCCCTTTACCTGCGAACATTTGCCTCCAATCAGCTTTTGAACGTTCTTGCCTAATATCGTCAAAATTGGCCTTTCTCCAATTTAGAACTTCAACTTTTAGATCTGGTCTATCCTTTTCCATCACAATTTTAAAACAAATAGAATTATGGTGTCTGGCCCCAAAGTGCTCCCCCACTGACACCTTAGTCAGCCAGATAGACCTCACAGAATATGAGTTCTTTCATTGGGGCTTTAATCAGGGAGTCCTGGATGACAGATATAGACAGAACTGTCAGGGGCTTTGTTCAGTTTAAGAGCTGGCTCAGTGCTAGCTGGGTGAGTGCCATGTACTATTCATGTATCAGAAAAGGGTGAATTGGTGACAGGATTCTGACCTCTGTGGAATAATTTCAGCCTCCATTTTACATTCAATACAAAGCAGATCCATTACAAATTGGCGGATTTACAGGCAAACTGTAAAATAGTCAAGCAGTTTAAAGTGAGCCTGATTTCCTCAATATTCCAAGATAGACGCCCCTTTCCAAGGGAGCGTTAAGTGTTTCGGCAGAGTTTGGACGAGTAACTGATCGCTGGAGACCAGGCGGCCTTGGACTCACTCATGCAGAACAATTATTTCCTTTGTTCTTCAACATCCCACACTATCACAAGGCTTCCTGCACAAAAAGCTCAGAGATTCAGCTGGTCAAAAAGAGGGTATGAAAATCTTGCAGCACAGGGCACTTTACAGGGAATCAGAAACCAATTTGTCATTCAAATTAGATACTAATTTACTGACACAGTCTATGAAAATAGCTGCTTATTAGACAATAGAAACATGCAGGAGGCTGGGAAAACACAGCAAGCCAGGCAGCATCAGGAGGTGGAGAAGTTGATATTTTAGGTATAACCCTTCTTTTAAGAATGGGTGGGTGGGGGGGAGAAGTGTGGGAGGTTGGGGGAGCCGAAGATAAAGGGGAGGAGGGAAGGGTTATGGGTGGGGAGAGGGCCGGAATGGTGAGCTACTGATAGGTGAATACAGGTGGTGGGTCCAACCTGGGTGGTCAATGGGAGGGATGAATCCAGTTGGAAGGAAGGGTCGATAGGAGGAGTAGAAGGGAGGGGGAGGGGCTGGAAAGGGGGGTCAGGGGATGGGAAGGGAAACTGGAGATCTCAATGTTGAGTCCTCCAGGTTGTAGGCTGCCCAGGCAGAAAATGAGGTGTTGTTCCTCCAATTTGTGGTTCATTTTGGCAATGGAGAAGGCCCGGATCATCATGGGGGTTCGGTGGGGAGAGTGGCCCGAAGCAAGGATTGCCAAAGGCAACGGTCCTTTGTGGAAGGCAATCAGGGGTGGGGAGGGGAAAATGTTCTTGTGATGGGGTCTAGTTGGAGTTGGTGGAAGTGTTTAAAGATGAGTTGTTGGATGTGGAGATTGATGGGGTGGTAGGTGAGGACAAGGGGAACCCTGTCTTTATTGGAGGGCGGGCTGTGTTTACAGCAGGGGAGCAGAGAATGGAGGAGGTGCGGTGGAGGGCTGTCTGGCTGAGAGAGGGGCTGGAAGAGCACGTTATCCAAATAGGTGGACATCTGGGATGCTTGGGAGTGGAATGTCTGCTCATCAAACCAGATGCGACTGAGATGGAGGAATTGGCAAAACGGGATAGAGAGTTTTGCAGGATACAGGGTGGGAGGAGGTGTAATCAAGGTGGTTATGGGAGTCTATGTGTTTATAGTAAATGTCGATTTGTAAACTGTTGCCGGCGATGGAAATGGAGAGGTCAAGAAAGGAGAGGGAGGTGTCAAAGATGCAAAAGCTGCTGGCACACCACCCCCCTCCCCTCCATCCAGGACCCCAAAACAGTCCTTCCAGGTGAGACAGAGGTTCACCTGTCTCTGTTCCAACCTAGTTTACTTCATCAGGTGCTCCCGATGTGGTCTTCTCTACATCGGGGAGACCAAAGTTAAACTTAGGGAATGGTTCGCCGAGCATCTCATAGGGGGCTGACCGGACCTCCCAGTCACCACCCATTTTAATTCCCCTTCTCAGTCCCTTCCTGACATGTCCATCCTCGGCCTCCTCCATTGCCACAATGAACCCCGACTGCAAGTTGGAGGAACAACACCTCATTTTCCGCCTGGGCAGCCTGCAGCTACTCAACATTGAGTTCTCCAATTTCAGATAACCTTCCCACACAGCCCCTGAGACCCTTCCCAGCCCCGCCTCCTCCTTTCCATTGGTTTTACCGACCCTTCCAGCTACAAACCAGCTTCATTCCTCCCACCAACCAGCCAGGTCATACCCACCAGCTGTATTCACCTATCACTTGCTCACCAATCCACCCCTTTCCCCACCCATAACTCCCACCCACCTCCCTCTTTAGCTGAATCTCCCCTTTCTCCCCACCCCCAGTCCTGAAGGAGATTTATACGTGAAATGTCAACTTCCCCACCTCCTGATGCTGTGTTCTCCCAGCCTCCTGCTTGTCTAACTTGGATTGCAGCATCTGCAGTTTTTTTTGTCTTTAACACTTATCAGACAGCAGCCCTCTCAACCTCAAATAATACTTTTAAAATGTAACACTAGAGAAATTCAATTCTTTCTGTGACATGGCAAATCTACCTTCCTTCATTTAAAACTTGCGACTAATTACAATTGTTACATGTTTGAGCTTCAGACCTATTTTGGTCTGTAGTCTACAGTTCTTACAGGGTTTCTCTCCAGTATTGCAAAACCAACTTCAACAGCTCTTTTTGCTATATTTACCATAAATGGTCATAAAATTTCAGACTGTTTTAACCCCTTCACCACCTTTTGCTTTCATTGCAAATGTCAAACCTCTCAATTTTACTTGGCTTGTTTCACATCTGTTTTATGTTCTCTTCACTTGCAGCGCTCTTAATTTCAGATTGGCTATTCTGAGTTACTTCCAATTGCTTGTCTTGTGAAAGCATTTGAGTGATTAATTTCTGTCTTGAAGGAAAAGGATGTAGAGCTATGCATTTTGCCACTACATGTATGATCAAGAAATCTCAGCAAGCTATTCTTGGCCGTTCAGTAAGTGGATCCAGGAGTAGAAAAGAAAGCGACAATATATTAATGAGAATAAATGGAGGAAGCACATAAGTCGTTTAAGGTTTTCATTGATTTCTTCTTTCATATATTCAGCACCCACCATTTCAGTGAAGTATGGAGAGAGGGCTGCCCTCTCATAGGTGCCATCTTTTTTCAGTTAAGAAATGAGGTGCCTTCATGAGTGGGTGAAGAGATCCCATGTTGAAGAAGATCTGAAGAGGTCACTGCAGGATCTTTATTCATTCTTCAACCACCACTCCAAAGTGATTCTCCGCTCCGTGAATATCAACGTTGTTTTCCCTTCTCATTGCTATTCTTGTAAGTTATCCTGATGAGTGCAAGGCAAGACATTTTGACAAAATCTGTCTTTTTTTCAGCAGTGTTCTATATAAGTTAATTATATTCTGACTTGTAATCAGAATGAGCTATCAAACAATTAGGGGGTTTGCTCGGTAATGTCCTCTTTGTGATTACAAAAAGGAGAGAGAATTACAGCACAGGAACAGGCCCTTCGACCCATTCAGTCTGTGCCGATAATCGTTCCCTAACTAAAGCAAAACTTCTACCCTTATTTGGTCAATATCCCTTTATTCCTTCCCTACTCATGTAACCATCCAGATGTCTCTTAAATGTTGCCAACATGCCTGCTTCCACCACCTCTCCTGGCAGTGTGTTCCAGGTTCATACAACTCTGCGTGAAAAACGTCCCTTGCACATCTCTCTTAAACTTTCCCCCTCTCTCTTAGAACCTGTGCCCCTTTGTAATTGAGACTTCAACCCAGGGAAAAAGCCTTTGACTGTCCACCCTATCTATGGCTCTCATAATTTTGTAGACCTCTATCCGGTCTCCTCTCAGCCACTGTCTTTCCAGACAGAACAATCCCAGTATTGTTACCCTTTCCTCACGGCCAATGCCCTCGAGACCAGGTAACATCCTGTTGAACTTTCTCTGCATTCTCTCCAAAGCTTCCATGTCCTTCTGGAAGCTTAAGAAGATCTGCACACAACACTCCAAATGTGGCGTAACAAAGGGTTTTTTTCCACTGGAACAATGGTTTGCCAAATCTTTTACTCCATGGCCCAGCTGATGAAGGCAAGTATGTCATACGCCTTCTTAATCACCTTGGCCACCTGTATTGCCACCTACATGCCCAGATCCATCCGTATGTTAACGTTTGTAAGGGTTCTGCCAGTTACAGTATAATTCACACCTAAATTTGATCATCCAAAATGCATCACCTTGCATTTGTCTGGATTAAACTCCATCTGCCATTTCTGTGCCCAAGTTGTCAATCTATCTATATCCTGTTGTATCCTTTCACAATCGTTGACACTGTTAGCAACTCCACAATCTTTGCGTCATCTCCAAACTTACTAACAGCCCACCCACATTTTCTTCCACATCGTTTATATATATGACAAACAACAGAGCACCTCAGACTGATCCCTGTGGAGCACCATTAGTTACCAGTCTCCATTCTGAAAAATGCCCTTCCACTGCTACCCTCTGTCTTCTGTGACCCAGCCAGTTTTGCAACTATCCGTCTGGCTAGCCCACCCCGAATCCCATGTGATTTTAGTTTTTGTGGGACTTTATCAAATATCTTACTGAAGTCTATATAAACTAGCTCCACGACCCTTCCCTCATCAATTATCTTTGTCACCTCTTCAAAAAATTCAAGCAGGTTTGTGAGACATAATCTTCTCGTATAAAACCATGCTGCCTGTCGCTAACTAATCCATTTTCTTTCAAATGTACAAGTATCTTGTCCCTCAGTATTTTCTCAACCATAGAAGCATAGAAGTCAGGCTCACTGGCCTATATTTCCTGGATTATCCCTGCTTCCTTTCTTAAGCAAGTGAACAATATTGGCTAATCTCCAGTCCTCTGGAATCTTATCTATGGTCAAAGAAGATGCAAGGATATCTGCTAATACCCTAGCTATTTCTCCCCTTGTAACCTGGGATAGATCCCATCTGGTCCTGGGGACTTGTCTAACTTAATGCAATTTAGGATACCCAAAACCTCCTTATTCCATGTATTCTCAAGAGTATTCACACACTCATCCCTGACCTCAAAATCAGTCATGTCCTTCTCCTTGGTCAATACCAATATAAACTACTCACTAAGGATCTCTTGATCTATGCTTTGTTGTTTCTCTGATTACCTAGGGGAGGTGAAAGTCTGGTGTTATTGCCAGACATATTGATACAATGAGTCAGGTAATGTTCTGGAGACCAGAGTTTGATAGATTAGATTAGATTACTTTACAGTGTGGAAACAAGCCCTTCCACCCAACAAGTCCACACCGACCCTCTGAAGAGCAACCCACCCAGACCCATTCCCCTACATTTACCCCTCCACCTAACAGTGCGGGCAATTTAGCACGGCCAATTTACCTAGCCTGCATATTTTTGGACTGTGGGAGGAAACCGGAGCACCCGGAGGAAACCCACGCAGACACGGGGAGAATGTGCAAACTCCACACAGACAGCTGCCTGAGGCGGGAATTGAACCCGGGTCTCTGGCGCTGTGAGGCGGCAGTGCTAACCACTGTGCCACCGTGCTGCCCAAGACAGATGGTGCAATTTGCATTCACAAAAATCTGGAATTAAGAGTCTAATGATGACCACGAAACATTGTCAATTGTCAGGGAAAATCCATCTGGTTCAGTAATGACCTCCCCTTAGGGAAGGAAATCTGCTGTCCTTACCTGATCTAGTCTACATGTGACTCTAGTCTCACAGTTGACTCTCAAGTGTGTCTGAGTGATGAGCGGCAGGCAATAAATGTTGGCCTAACCAGCAAAACTCACATCTTTTGAATGAATTAAAAAAAATTGACCCCCCCCCCCCACATACCACTGGAAAGAGGTGAACAGTTCTTACATATACTTTTTCTTGAGATTGTACTAGTCCACTGACAACGGATATGGCCAAAAAAACAGCAAAGCTCCATGTTGCCGAACTAACAACATTTCATGGGGGTAAATCTCTTCTATACCTTAACTGTTTGCCTTGAAACACTTGCTTCATTGCCTGGCACATTGTGCCAATTCCAATCCATTCAATGAACAAATCAGAAAGTGTTACATGGACAATGAGCACTGAGCAAACCACTTGAGTGACCCCTGACCTCGCATACTAAAAACATGATGTCTACCCCTTAGTTACAGAGTATATAGACACTGACAAACTGAAATAAACTCTTGAGCTCTCAGAGTTTCTCCATCTATCTGACTAGATTACGTTTTCCAAGACTCAATGGCATCCAAGTGAAAGACCACAACTAATCATTAACCACTTTACTTAATTCATGTTTAAAAGCTGCTGTTGCCGAAGGTACTGTACATAATTGATGCCTCACAAACTCTCTTCATTTGCAATTTCTCTAGCACTGAAGTCACACAACGAAAGGAAGCTGAAGTTTCCCACCCCATGAGAATTGGGCATGATTATCCTCAGAGTCAGGCAAGTCAGTTCCTTTAACTAACAAGAGTCCAACGAGATCTGTTTCCCTGCCCTCTGTATCCCGCTTATTTTGATCATGGCATGTGGACATGGATGGAAAGCACCAGTATTCATAGAATCACATCATCATTATAGTGCAGCAAGAGACTATTTGGCCCACCATGTCAGTGCCGGCTCTCTGACCATTCTGACCTGGTGCCCCATTTTCCTGATTTCTCCCCATAACCTTACACATAGTTTCTGTTATCTAATGCTCACCAGAATGCTGCAATTGAACCACATTTCTAGGCAGTGAAAAGTGGACACTAACCACTTGCTGTGTGATAAATAGCTTTCCACTCGGAATTGCTTCCTTTGCAAAACCCTTCAAAGCCACCTTTCTGTTCTGAATCTCTTTACGAACAGAAAACGTTTGTTCCCGAACTACACAGTCCAGGCCCACGTGATTTTGCAAGTTTCCACTAGATCTCCTCAACACCTATCATTTCAAAGGAAAGCAGTTCCATTTTCCCCAATCTTGCCTCATAACTAAAGTTTCTCGTTCCTGGAACCATTCTTGTAAATCTCTTCTGCACTTTCTGCAATGCCTTCACATTCTTTCTATAGTATGGCACCGAGAAGTGTACACAATACATTTGTTCTCTTCAGGGAAGAGAAGGTTGAGATATTTGGTGAAATACCCCAGTACTTTTATTTGCTGCTCAATTCTAATTGCCCTAATTGTCAGACCACTTCAGAGGACACTTAAGAATTGAGCACTTTAAGTATAGGGACACCAGATTGTCTCTCCTAAAGGACACAACATGATTAAAATTTTTGAAGAAGTAACGAAGAGGATTGATGAGAGCAGAGCGGAGGACGTGACCTACATGGACTTCAGTAAAGCTTTCGACAAGATTGCTCACAGTAGGCGAGTTAGCAAGGTTAGATCACATAGAGTACAGGGATAACTAACCACTTGGATAAAGAGCTGGCTCGAAGGTAGAAGACAGAGGGTGGTGGTGGAGGGTTGTTTTTCAGACTGGAGGCCTGTGACCAGTGGAGTGCCACAAGGATTGGTGCTGGGTCCACTGCTTTTTGTCATTTATATAACTGATTTGGATGTGAACATAGGTATGATTAATAAGTTTGCAGATTACACCAAAATTGGAGGTGTATTGGACAGAAAAGGAGGCTACCTCAGAGTACAATGGAATCTTGATCAGATGGGCCAATGGGCTGAGGTGTGGCAGATGGAGTTTAGATAAATGCAAGCACACTAGACACCTTCTTAACCACTTGTCTGTATGTGATGCAAACTTCAAAGAGTTATGTACCTGAACACCCAGGTCTTTCTGTTCTACAACACTACTTCAGGCCTGATTTTTAAGTGTGTAAGTCCTGCCCTTGTTTGTTTTACCAGGTGTTCACCATGATCTGTCACTTAGTTAAAAATCACACAACACCAGGTTATAGTCCAACAAGTTTATTTGGGCAGGAAGGTGGTTTGAAGTGTGTCTACTTCAACACCAGGAGCATCCGGAATAAGGCGGGTGAATTTTCAGAATGGTTGGTACCTGGGATTTTGCTGTTGTAGACATTTCACAGCATGGATAGAGCAGGGACAGGAATGGTTGTTGCAGATTCTGGGATTTAGATGTTTCAGTAAGAACAGAGAAGATGCTAAAAGAGAGGGAGATGTGGCATTGTTAGTCAAGGACAGTATTACGGTGGCAGAAATAATGTTTGAGGACTCACCTACTGAGGTAGTATGGGCTGAGGTTAGAAACAAGAAAGGAGAGGTCACCCTGTTGGGAGTTTTCTATAGGCCTCCAAATAGTTCCAGAGATGTAGAGGAAAGGATAGCAAAGATGATTCTGGCTAGGAGCGAGAGTAACAGGGTAATTGTTATGGGGTACTTTAACTTTCCAAATATTGACTGGAAACTCTATAGTCCAAGTACTTTAGATGGGTCCGTTTTTGTCCAATGTGTGCAGGAGGGTTTTCTGACACAGTATATAGATAGGCCAACAAGGGGCGAGGCCACATTGGATTTGGGACTGGATAATGAACCAGGCCAGGTGTTAAATTTGGAGGGAGGTGAGCACTTTGGTGATAGTGACCACAATTCAGTTACGCTTACTTTAGCTATGGAACAGGCTAGGTATATACCGCAGGGCAAGAGTTATAGCTGGGGTAAAGGGAATTATGATGCAATTAGGCGAGATTTAGATTGCTCAAGATGGGGAAGGAAACTTCAGTGGGTGGGCATAATTGAAATGTGGAGCTTGTTCAAGGAACAGCTCCTGCTTGTCCTTGATAGGTATGTATCTGTCAGGCAGGGAGGACGTGGTTGAGCGAGGGAACTGTCGTTTACTAAAGAAGTTGAATCTCTTGTCAAGGGGAAGAAGGCATCTTATGTAAAGATGAGACATAAAGGCTCAGTTAGGGTGCTTGAGGGTTATAAGTTAGCCAGGAAGGACCTAAAGAGAGAGCTAAGAAGAGCCAAGAGAGGATATGAGAAGTCTTTGGCAGGTAGGATCAAGGAAAACCCTAAAGCTTTCTATAAGTATGTCCAGAATAAATAAATGACTGGAGTAAGAGTAGGGCCAGTCAAGGACAGTAGTGGGAAGTTGTGCGTGGAGTTCGAAGAGATGAGAGTCGCTAAATGAATATTTTTTGACAGTATTCACACTGGAAAAAGAAAATGTTGTCGAAGAGAATGCTGAGAGACACGCTACTGGACTAGACGGGATTGAGGTTCTTAAGAGGTGGTTTTAGCAATCCTGGAAAGTGTGAAATATATAAGTCCCCTGGACAAGATGGGATTTATCCGAGGATACTCTGGGAAGTAAGGGAGGAGATTACAGAGCCTTTGGCTTTGATTTTTATGTCGTCATTGTCTACAAGAAGACTAGAGGAGAGCAGATGTTGTCCCCTTGTTCAAGAAGGGGAGTAGAGACAACCCTGGTAATTATAGACCAGTGAGCCTTACTTCTGTTGTGGGCAAGGTTTTGGAATGGATTATAAGAGATAGGATTTATAATCATCTAGAGAGGAATAATTTGGTTAGGGATAGTCAACACGCTTTTGTGAAGGGTGGGTTGTGACTCACAACCGTTAGTGAGTTCTTTGAGAAGGTGACCAAATAGGTGGATGAGGTTAAAGCAATTGATGTGGTATATATGGATTTCAGTAACGTGTATGATAAAGTTTCCCATGGAAGGCTATTGCAAAAAATATGGAGGCATGGGATTGAGGATGATTTAGAGGTTTGGATCAGAAATTGGCTAGCTATAAGAAGACAGAGGGTGGTGGTTGATGGGAAATGTTCATCCTGGAGTTCAGTTACTAGTGATGTACCACAAGGATCTGTTTTGGGTCCACTGCTGTTTTTCCATTTTATAAATGAGCTGGATGAAGGCGTGGAAGGATGGGTTAGTAAACTTGCACGAGTCAGTGAAGTTGTGGACAGTGTGGAAGGATGTTGCAGGTCACAGAGGGACATAGATAAGCTACAGCGCTGGGCTGAGAGGTGGCAAATGGAGTTTAATGTGGAAAAGTGTGAGGTGATTCTGTGTGGAAGGAGTAACAGGAATACAGAGTACTGGGCTATTGGTAAGATTCTTGGTAGTGTGGATGAGCAGACACATCTCAGTGTCCATGTGCAGGGATCCCTGAAAGTTACCACCCAAATTGATTGAGTGTTGAGAAGGCAGATGATGTGTTAGTTTTATTGATAGAGAGATTGAGTTTCAGAGCCATGGGGTCATGTTGCTGCTGTATTAAACTCTGGTGCAGCCACACTTGGAGTGTTGTGTCCAGTTCTGGTTGCCACATTATAGAAATGATGTAGAAGCATGGGAAAGGGTGCAGAGGAGATTTACCAGAATGTTGCCTGGTATGGAGGGTAGGTCTTATGAGGAAAGACTGAGGGACTTGAGGCTGTCTCCATTGGAGAGAAGAAGGTTAAGAGGTGACTTAATGAGGCATACAAGATGATCAGAGGATTAGATAGGGTGGACAGTGAGAGCCTTTTTCCTCGGATGGTGATGGCTAGCATGAAGTGACATAAATTAAGGGGTGGTAGGTATAGGACAAATGTCAGAGGTAGTTTCTTTACTCAGAGAGTAGTAAGGGTGTGGAATGGCCTGCCTGCAACAGTAGTGGACTTGCCAACTTCAAGGGCATTTAAATGGTCATTGGAAAAACGTATGGATGATAATGGAATAGTGTGTAGGTTAGATGGGCTTCAGATTGGTTTCACAGGTCGGCGCAACTGAACTGCGTTGTAATGTTCTATGTTCTATGTTCTGTAAGCTTTCGGAGCACAGCTCCTTTGTCAGGTAAGCTGCCTGATGAAGAAACAGCACTCCAAAAGCTTGTACTTTCAAATAAACCTATTGGACTATAACATAGAACATAGAACATAGAAAAATACAGCGCAGTACAGGCCCTTTGGCCCTCGATGTTGCGCCGATCCAAGCCCACCTAACCTACACTAGCCCACTATCCTCCATATGCCTATCCAATGCCTGTTTAAATGCCCATAAAGAGGGAGAGTCCACCACTGCTACTGGCAGGGCATCCCATGAACTCACGACTCGCTGAGTAAAGAATCTACCCCTAACATCTGTCCTATACCTACCACCCCTTAATTTAAAGCTATGCCCCCTCGTAATAGCTAACTCCATACGTGGAAAAA
>NC_057725.1:63971156-63975277 GCF_004010195.1 Chiloscyllium plagiosum
CATCCCTGTAGTCACGCATTTAACTGTTCTCTCTCCCTATTCCTCGTCTCTCTATCATGTGGCATGGGTAACAAACCAGAGACAACAACTCTGTTTGTTCTAACTCTGAGCTTCCAACCTAGCTCCCTGAAAGCCTGCCTAACATCCTCAGCCCTCCTCATACCTATGTCGTTGGTGCCAATGTGGACCACGACTTCGGGCTGCTCCCCCTCCCCCTTAAGGACCCGGAAAACACGATCAGAGATAACCTGGTGTTGAGTGATTTTTAACTTTGTCCATCCCATCAAGTCCAACACCAGCACCCCCACATCCTGACACTTTGCGAACACTGTCGCTATGTTACCACTGTCCCTTTGATTCCATTATTATGTTGTGGCAACCTTTAGAGAGAGTACGAACCAGCTGCAAGTTTTTTAACCCCCTTATTTCATCATGACAAAGCATTTTAAGTCTTGTTGCACACAGCTATGTCGCATTTTAATTGAAACATCGTTTGCTACTTCAAGCAATTCCAAGGTTTTCTTGTGTAAAGACAGTTGCTTTTTGCTCAAGAAAAACAATAAAGTTCAACATCAAACACACACATACAAACACAATATAAAGTTTAAACGAGGAGAGTTATGGTGAGGGTTATAAAATGAAAGATCAGTAAAATGCAGTCCTTCAGTTTTGTTAAGGCATTAGATTTATCCTGAGGCTCTGTCCTTCAATTGATAATTTATGTCTTCCACTGCACCACAATGTATGATAACTGCAAGCTCTTGGTGAATAGATGTTTCTCGGATTTGCTTTTCACTGATGTTATAGCCTGAAAGGCTGAGAGAGAAAAAAAGGGATAGTGAGAGAGCAAGGTTTCCAGATCTGATATTATAATTTCATCATTCTTCACTCTGCTCTGTCCAAAGGCTAAATTCCTTTCTATCGTCCCATTGCTAGCTGTGTTGCTCCTTCCCAAGTTAGGTAATCTGCAGGTGACTTTCAGAAAGGAATGAATGAGAAAGGAGCATAGTGACCATGGGGTTTCAGTCATTTTGATGCCATGTTGAGACTGGGTCTTGCTCATAGCTTGGCTCAGCTTACATAGATAATCATGGAGATCGTCTTAAACTGTTATATCTTTTTTATTAAAAAAATTATGAATATCCCAGTTTTTAGAATCAGATAAAGGAAATCAAACATTGATAATCCATTTTCACCACTAATGTGACAATATGGCCCTGTATCAAATGCCTTTTTTTAATTCCATGTATAGCATATTAACTCACTGAGCATTTCTCATTTCTCAACAAATAACACATAAATAAAAGCAGGTAAAGTGTGAATTCCCCTTAACAAATGTGCACTGGCATTTCTCAAACATATTGTCCTTGTCCGGGTGACATTTTACCTCACTCTGAGTCTGGCTGTAGTTTCTGGGTTAATTCTTAAACGTTTTATTTGAACAAGTGCGTGATTTGCAATTCTTCAGTCCTCTGGCACCAACCCCATAACGCAGGAGGTTTGGGAGACTATGCCAGTGCTCCCTTAGTTTCAACATTTATTTCCTCAAACTGGCCCTATCCAGCCATTGAGTTGCCTATTTTAAGCACAAGCAACTTTTCTAATCACTGTGGTTCATCAAATTTTAACCCGTTTACAGTCTCACCTGCTTTTCCTTCAATATAACTTTTGCATCATCACCTTTCTCAGTAAAGATAGGCACAAAATATTCATCTCGGGGCGGCAAGGTGGTCCAGTGGTTAGCACTGCTGCCACACAGCACCAGAGTCCCAGTTCAATTCCCGCCTCGGGTGACTGTCTGTGTGAAGTTTGCACATTCTCCGCGTGTCTGTGTGAGTTTCCTCCGGGTGCTCCGGTTTCCTCCCACAGCCCAAAGATGCGCAGGTCAGGTGAATTTGCCATGCTACATTGCCCGTAGTGTGAGGTGCATTAGTCAGAGGGAAATGGGTCTGGGTGGGTGACTCTTCGGAGGGTCGGTGTGGACTCGTTGGGCCGAAGGGCCTGTTTACACACTGGAGGGAATCTAATCTAATCTAATCTAAAAAAAATTTCAGACATGCTGTCTGGCTCAATACTCGCCTTCATTTTCCCTGAGGAGTCAGATTGTTCCTAACATTGAAGTTGTTTAATTGATGACTCCACCGGAGTGAAATCTATGACACCCATCATTGACTCTCCTCCAGAGGAATTTTGTTTGGCGTGAGAATTAGCTTTATTGTCATATGTACTGGCATGAATACAATGAAAAGTTTAAAGTTGCCACTTCCAGGACCATGTTGGGTCCCAGCTAGGTACAGGTGCTTAAGTATAAAATCTTAGGGAAGAAAATTAGAAAAATAAAAATATAAGAGTTCAGATAAACAGTCCTTCCAACCAGACAGTACTTGGCTTTACCTCGAGGCCAGGAGTCCGAGGCCACACTGAGGCCGGGAGTGTGGGTCCACACTGAGGCCGGGAGTGTGGGTCCACGCTGAGGCCGGCTGTTCGAGGCCACACTGAGGCCGGGAGTGTGGGTCCACACTGAGGCCGGCTGTTCGAGTCCACACTGAGGCCGGGAGTGTGGGTCTACACTGAGGCCGGCTGTTCGAGTCCACACTGAGGCCGGGAGTGTGGGTCCACACTGAGGCTGGGAATCCAGGTCCACACTGAGGCTGGGAGTGTGGGTCCACACTGAGGCTGGGAATCCAGGTCCACACTGAGGCCGGGAGTGTGGGTCCACACTGAGGCCGGGAGTGTGGGTCCACACTGAGGCCGGGAGTGTGGGTCCACACTGAGGCCGTGAGTGTGGGTCCAAACTGAGGCCAGGAGTGTGGGTCCACACTGAAATCGGGAGTCTGGGTCCACACTGAGGCCGGGAGTGTGGGTTCACACTGATGTCGGGAATCCAGTTCCACACTGAGGCCGGGAATGTGGTTCCACACTGAGGCCGGGAGTGTGGGTCCACACTGAGGCCGGGAGTGTGGGTCCAAACTGAGGCCGGGAGTGTGGGTCCACACTGAAATCGGGAGTCTGGGTTCACACTGAGGCCGGGAGTGTGGGTCCACACTGAGGCCGGGAGTGTGGGTCCACACTGAGGCCGGGAGTGTGGGTCCACACTGAGGCCGTGAGTGTGGGTCCAAACTGAGGCCAGGAGTGTGGGTCCACACTGAAATCGGGAGTGTGGGTCCACACTGAGGCCGGGAGTGTGGGTTCACACTGATGTCGGGAATCCAGGTCCACACTGAGGCCGGGAATGTGGTTCCACACTGAGGCCGGGAGTGTGGGTCCACACTGAGGCCAGGAGTGTGGGTCCACGCTGAGGCTGGGAGTGTGGGTCCACGCTGAGGCCGGGAGTGTGGGTCCACACTGAGGCCGGGAGTGTGGGTCCACACTGAGGCCGGGAGTGTGGGTCCACGCTGAGGCCGGGTGTTCGGGTCCACACTGAGGCCGGGAGTGTGAGTCCACGCTGAGGCCGGGAGTGTGTGTCCACACTGAGGCCGGGAGTGTGGGTCCACGCTGAGGCCGGGATTGTGGGTCCACACTGAGGCCGGGTGTTCGGGTCCTCACTGAGGCCGGGGGTTCGAGTCCATGCTGAGGCTGGGTATTCAGGTCCATGCTGAGGCCCGGGAATGAGAGTTTAAGCCCATGTTGGGATTGGCTTTCATCCTGGACATTGCCAATGCAACCCAAGGATGGGACATTAAAAGAAAAAGTAAAAAAGATACACAAAAAGAAAAAGCAAAAAAAATGGAAGGAACAGATGTGCGACATCTCAGGAGTCCTACTCCCCCACCATCTGGAATGTCTTGCTTCTTGTCCTTTGCAATGGCTAGCTACAACCTTACAATACCATGGGCAATGTCCCCCGAACCCTCCCCTCACTGATCCAACCTTACAATACTATGGATTAGTGGTGCTGGAAGAGCACAGCAGTTCAGGCAACATCCAACGAGCAGCCTTTGCAATGGCTAGCTACAACCTTACAATACCATGGGCAATGTCCCCCGAACCCTCCCCTCACTGATCCAACCTTACAATACTATGGATTAGTGGTGCTGGAAGAGCACAGCAGTTCAGGCAACATCCAACGAGCAGCAAAATTGATATTTCGGGCAAAAGCCCTTCATCAGGAATAAAGGCAG